>NW_012294810.1:0-5548 GCF_000151885.1 Dipodomys ordii | reverse complement strand
GGACAAAGCTGGGGACATAGTGGGACACAGTGGCACACAGATGGGGACACAGCGGGGTACAGCGGAGACAGAGATGGGCCACAGCGGGACACAGCGGTGACATAACTGGACACAGCGGGGTACACAGCGGGACACAGCGGGCACACCGGGGACACAGCGGGACACAGCGGGACACAGTGGGGACACAGTGGGACACAGCAGGACAAAGCGGGGGACACAGCGGGACACAGCTGGGGACACAGCGAGGACACAGCGGGATACAGCGGGGGACACAGTGAGGACACAGCGGGACACAGCCGGGGAAAAAGCGGGACACAGCGGGGACACAGCAGTGGACACAGCGGGACACAGCGGGGGAAACAGCCAGATACAGCGGGGGAAACAGTGGGGGACACAGTGGGACACAGTGGGACACAGCGGGGGACACATGGGTTACACAGCGGGACACAGCGGGGACACAGCGGGACTCAGCGGGGGACACAGCAGTATACAGCAGGACACAGCGGGGACACATCAGGGACACAGCGGGGGACACAGCGGGACACAGCAGGACATAGCGGGGAACACAGCGGGACACAGAGGTGGACTCAGAGGGGTACACAGCGGGACACAGCTGGGAACACAGCGGGTCACAGCGGGACACAGCGGGAACACAGCTGGACACAGCGGGGTACACAGTGGGACACAGGGGGCACACAGTGAGGACACAGCGGGGGACACAGCGGGACACAGCGGGTCACAGCGGGGGACACAGCGGAGGACACAGCGGGGGACAGCAGAGGACAGAGAGGGGACACAGCGGCGACACAGAAGGGACGCAGCTGGGGACACAGCGTGGGACAAAATGGAACACCACGGGACACAGTGTTACACAGCGGGACACAGCGGGGACAATGCGGGACACAGCAAGATAAAGCGGGGGACACAGCGGGACACAGCGGGACACAGCGGGGGACAGCGGGGGACACAGCGGGACACAGTGGGCTACCCAGTGAGGACAGAGCAGGACACAACAGGGGACACAGCGAGGACACAGCGGGGGACACAGCCGGGGACACAGCGAGACACAGTGGGGAACACAGCGAGGACACGGCGGGACACATCGGGACACAGCGTCGATACAGCGGGGAGGCAGCGTTACATAGCGTGGTACACACTGTGGACACAACGGGACACAGTGGGGGCACAGCGGGACACAGCGGGGGACACAGGGAGGACGCAGCGGGACACAGTGGTACTCAGCGGGGGACAAAGCGGGAGACATCGGGGGACACAGCGAGCACACAGCAGGACACAGTGGCCACACAGAGGGAACTCAGTGGGGGACACAGCGGGGGACAAAGAGGGACACCACGGGACACAGTGAGACACAGCGGGACACAGCGGGACACTGTGGGGACACAGTAGGACAAAGCGGGGGACACAGCGGGACACAGCGGAACAAATCGGGGGACAGAGCGGAGACAGAGTAGGGCCACAGCGGGACACCTCGGTGACACAGCTGGACACAGCGGGGTACACAGCGGGACACAGCGGGCACACAGAGGGGACACAGCGGGACACCACTGACACAGCATGACACAGCGGGGACAGAGCGGGACACAGTCGGACACAGCGGGACACAGTGGTGGACACAGCGGGACACAGCTGGGGACCCAGCGAGGACACAGCGGGACACAGCGGGAAACACTGCGAGGTCACAGCGGGGGACAAAGCGGGACAACACGGGACACAGTGTGACACAGTGGGACACAGCGGGGACACTGCAGGGGCACAGCGGGACACACCGGGACACAACGTCAATACAGCGGGGACAGAGAAGGTCACAGCAGGGACACAGCGGGACACAGCGGGGGACACAGCGGGACACAGCGGGACACAGCGGGGGACACAGCGGAACACAGCGTGGGACACAGCGAGGACACAGCAGGACACAGCGGGACACAGCGGCGACACAGCAGGGACACAGCAGGGACACAGCGGGGACACAGCGGGGGACACAGTGGGACACAACGGGGAACACAGCGAGGACACAGCGGGACCCAGCAGGACACAGCGTCGATACAGTGGGGACACAGCAGGACACAGCGGGGTACACAGCTGGGGACACAAAGGGACACAGCGGGGGACACAGCGAGGACAAGCGGGACACAGCGGGACACAGCGAGGACACTGCGGGAACATAGCGGGACACAGCGGGGTACACAGAGTGACACAGCGGGACACAGCTTGGGATACACCGAGGACACAGCTGGACACAGTGGGGGACACAGCGAGGACACAGCGGTACAGTGGGGTGCAGGATACTGCGGGGGACAAAGCGGGAGACAGCGGGAGACACAGCGAGGACACAGCGGGACACAGTTGTGACACAGACGGGACTCAGTGGGGGACACAGCGGGGGACAAAGCAGGACACCACGGGACAGTGTGACACAGCGGGACACAGCGGGGACACTGCGGGGACACAGCGGTACAAAGCGGGGGACACAGCGAGGGACAAAGCGGGACACCACGGAACACAGCGGGTCACAGCGGGAAACAGCGGTGACCCTGCGGGGACACAGCGGAACCCAGTGGGGGACACAGCGGGACACAGCGGGGACTCACCTGGGGACACAGCGAAGGACAAACTGGGACACCACGGGACACAGTGGGACACAGCAGGACACTGCGGGGACACTGCGGGAACATAGCAGGACACAGCGGGGGACACAGGGGGACACAGCGGGACATAGCAGGGACAGAGCGGGACACAGCGGGACACAGCGGAGGACACAGCGGAACACAGCGGGGGACAGAGCGAGGACTCAGCGGGACACAGCGGGGGACACAGCGAGGACACAGCGGGGGACACAGCGGGGGACACAGCGGGACACAGCGTGGAACACAGCGAGGACCCAGCGGGACCCAGCGGGACACAGCATCGATACAGCGGGCACACAGCGTTACACAGTGTGGTACACAGCTGTGGACACAACGGGACACAGTGGGGGACACAGCGAGGACACAGCTGGACACAGCGGAACACAGCGGGAGACAAAGCGGAACACAGTGGGGGACACAGCGAGGACAGAGAGGGACACAGCGGCGACACAGAGGGGACGCAGCTGGGGACACAGCGTGGGACAAAGTGGGACACCACGGGACACAGTGTTACACAGCGGGACACAGCGAGGACACTGCGGGACACAGCAAGATAAAGCGGTGGACACAGCGGGACACAGTGGGCTACCCAGTGAGGACACAGCGGGACACAACAGGGGACACAGCGAGGACACAGCGGGGGACACAGCGGGGGACACAGCGGGACACAGTGGGGAACACAGCGAGGACACAGCGGGACACAGCGGGACACAGCGTCGATACAGCGGGGAGGCAGCGTTACATAGCGTGGTACACACTGTGGACACAACGGGACACAGTGGGGGCACAGCGGGACACAGCGGGACACAGTGGGACACAGCGGGGACAAAGCATGAGACACAGCGAGGGACAGAGAGGGAAACAGCAGGGGACACAGCGAGGAAACAGCGGGACACAGCGGTGACACAGCGGGGACTCAGCGGGGGACACAGTGGGACACAGCGGGAGACACAGCGGGACACAGCGAGGGACACTGCAGGACACAGTGTGGGACAGAGCGTGGGACACAGCGAGACACAGCGGGGACAAAGCTGGACACAGCGGGGTACACAGAGGGACACAGCAGGTACAAAGCATGAGACACAGCAGGGGACAGAGAGGGAGACAGCAGGGGACAAAGTGAGGAAATAGCGGGACACAGTGGTGACACAGTGGGTACTCAGGGGGGGACACAGCGGGACACAGCGGGGGACACAGCCGGACACAGCGGGGACACACTGTCGATACAGCGGGGACACAGCGAGACACAGCGGGAAACACAGGAAGGAAACAGCGGGACAAAGTGGGACACAGAGTCGATACAGCGGGACACAACGGGGTACACAGCTAGAGACACAACGGAACACAGCGGGGGACACAGCGAGGACACAGCGGGACAAAGCGGGACACAGCGGGGGACACAGCGGGACCCAGCGGGAGACCCAGCGAGGACACAGCAGGACACAGCGGAGGACAAAGGGGGACACAGCGGGGTACACAGAGGGACACAGCAGGGACAAAGCATGAGACACAGCAGGGGACAGAGTGGGAGACAGCAGGGGACACAGTGAGGAAACAGCGGGACACAGTGGTGACACAGCGGGTACTCAGGGGGGGACACAGCGGGACACAGCGGGGGACACAGCCGGACACAGCGGGGACACAGCGTCGATACAGCGGGGACACAACGAGACACAGCGGGAAACACAGGAAGGAAACAGCGGGACCAAGTGGGACACAGAGTCGATACAGCGGGACACAACGGGGTACACAGCTAGAGACACAACGGAACACAGCGGGGGACACAGCGAGGACACAGCGGGACAAAGCGGGACACAGCGGGGGACACAGCGGGACCCAGCGGGAGACCCAGCGAGGACACAGCAGGACACAGCGGAGGACACAGGGGGACACAGCGGGGAACACAGCGGGGGACACAGCGGGACACAGCGAGGAACACAGCAAGGACACAGCGGGGGACACAGCGGCACACAGCGTCGATACAGCGGGCACACAGCGTTACACAGCGTGGTACACAGCTGTGGACACAACGGGACACAGTGGGGGCACAGCTGGACACAGCGGGACACAGTGGGACACAGCGGGGAAAAAGCGTGAGACACAGCGGAGGACAGAGCTGGAGACAGCGGGGGACACAGCGGGGACACAGCAGGACACAGCGTTGACACAGCGGGGTCTCAGCGGGGGACACAGCGGGAGACAAAGAGGGACACCACGGAACACAGCGGGACACAGCAGGAAACAGCAGTGATACTGTGTGGACACAGTGGGACACAGCGGGGGACACAGCGGGACACAGAGGGGGACAGAGTGGGACACAGTGTGGGACAGAGCGTGGGACACAGCGAGACACAGTGGGGACAAAGCTGGTCACAGCGGGGTACACAGAGGGACACAGCTGGGACGCAGTGGGGAAACAGCGTGACACAGCAGGACACAGCGGGACACAGCGGGGGACACAGCAAGGACACAGCGGCACACAGCATCGGACACAGCAAGGACACAGTGGGACACAGCGGGGGACACAGCGGGACATAGCGGGGGACACAGCGGGGGACACAGCGGGACACAGCGGGACACCACGGGGGACACAGGGAGGACACAGCGGGACACAGCGGGGGACAGAGCGAGGACACATTGGGACACATTGGGACACAGCGTGATTCAGCGGGGGACACAGCAGTATACAGCGGGACAAAGCGGGACAAAGCGGGGACACAGCCGAGACACAGCGGGGGACAGAGCGGTACACAGCGGGGGACCCAGGGATGACAGACCAGGACCCAGCGGGACCCAGCGTGGATACAGCAGGGACCCAGCTGGACCCAGCGGGACACAGCGGGGACACAGCAGTAGACACAGCGGGACACAGCGTTGGATAAAGGGAGGACACAGCGGGACAC
>NW_012294809.1:0-5548 GCF_000151885.1 Dipodomys ordii | reverse complement strand
TCAAGGGGACACAGCGGGACACAGCGGGGGACACAGCGGGACACAGAGGGACACATTGGGTACAAAGCAGGGGACAAAGCAGGGAAACAACAGCACACAGCAGGACAAAGCGGGGGACACAGAGGCAGACACAGTGGGACAGAGCGGGACAGAGCGGGACACAGCGAGAACACAACAGGGCACAGCGGGACACAGCGGAGGACACAGCAGGGAGACACAGCGGGGACACAGCGGGGGACACAGCGGGTGACACAGCGGGGGACACAGCGGGTGACAGCGGTGACACAGCTGGGGACAGCGGGGACACACCGGGACACAGCGGGGGACAGCAGTGACACAGGGGGGACACAGCGAGACACAGCGGGTCACAGCGGGAAAGAGCGGGACACAGCCGGGGACACAGCTGGGGACACAGCGGGACTCAGCAGGGGACACAGCGGGGACACAGGGGGACAGAGTGGGGACACAGCGGGACACAGCGGGACACAGCGGGGGACACAGCAGGACACTGCAGGGTACACAGCGGGACACAGCGGTACACAGTGGGACACAGCGGGGACACAGCAGGGGACACAGCGGGAAAGAGCGGGACACAGTGGGGGACACAGCGGGGACACAGCGGGACACACTGGAGACACAGCGGGGACACAGCGGGACACATCGTGGGACACAGAAGGACAATGCAGGGTACACTGCGGGACACAGCGGGACACAGCGGGACACAGCGGGGACACATCAGGGGACACAGCAGGACACAGAGGGGAACAAAGGGGGCACACAGCGGGACACACTGGGACACAGCGGGGTACACAGCGGGACACAGCAAGGACACAGCAGGGGCACAGTGGGAAAAGGTGGGACACAGCGGGGGACAATGAGGGATAAACCGGGATACAGGGGGACACAGCGATGGACACAGCGGGGGACACAGAGCTGCACACAGCGGGAGAGAGTGGAACACAGCAGGGACACAGCAGGGCCACAGCGGGACATCACAGGAACAAAGCGAGGACAGAGCGAGACACAGAGGTACACAGCGAGGGACACAGCGGGGGACAGTGGGGACAAACCGGGGAACAACGGGGACACAGCGGTACACAGCTGGGACACAGCGGGGACACAGCGGCACACAGCGGGGGACACAGTGGGACACAGCAGGGGATACAGTGAGGACACAGAGGGGACATAGGGGGACACTGCCGGACACAGTGGGACACAGCGGGGACAGAGAGACATAGCAGTTACACAGCGAGGACACACCAGGGACATAGCGGGACGCAGCGGGGACACAGCGGGGGACACAGTGGGACACACCAAGGACACCGAGGGACTTAGCGGTTACACAGTGAGGACACACCAGGGACACAGCGGGACACAGCTGGGACACAGCGGGGACACAGCGGGACACAGCAGGGGACACAGCAGGGGACACAGCGGGGGAGAGCGGGGACACAGAGGGACACAGCAGGACACAGCGGGGAAACACTAAGGACACAACGGGACACAGCGGGGAACAGCGGGAACACAGTGGGACACAGCGGGACACAGCGGGGGACACAGCGGGACACAGCGGGACACAGCGGGGGACACATAGGGACACAGCGGGGGACACAGTGGGGAACACAGCGGGAAACAGCGGGGGACAAAGCGGGACACAGCGGGACACAGTGGGCGACACAGCGGGACACAGTGAGGGACACAGAGGGGGACACAGATGGACACACCGGGACACAGAGGGGACACAGCAGGGGACACAGTGGGGCACACAGCGAGGGACAGAGCGGGGACACAGAGGGACACAGCGGGGGACACAAAGGGAAAATGCGGGACACAGCAGGGGACACAGCGGGACACAGTGGGACACAGCGGGGACACAGCGGGGGACACAGCGGGACACAGGGGGGCACAATGGTACACAGCGGGACACAGCGGGGAACACAGCGGGACACATAAGGAGACAGCGGGGACAAAGCGGGGCACACAGCGGGACACAGTGGGGGACACAGCGAGGACACAGTGGGCCACAGAGGGACACAGTGGGGACACAGCAGGAGACACAGCAGGGGACACAGCGGGGGACACAGCGGGACACAGCGGGGGACACAGCGGAGGACACAGCGGGGACACAGCGGGGATACAGCAGGACACAGCAGGCGACACAGCGGGGGACACAGTGGGACACAGCGGGGGACACAACGGGGGATACAGAGGGGGACACAGCAGGGGACACAGCGGGACACAGAGGTAGACAGCGGGGACAAAGCGGGGAACACAGCGGGACACAGTGGGGGACACAGCAGGTGACACAACGGGACACAGAGGGACATAGCAAGGAACAGCAGGGAACACAGCGGGGAACAACGGGGACACCCCGGAGGACAGCAGGGACAAGGCGGGACACAGCGAGGCACAGTGTGGACACAGCGGGACACAGCAGGACACAGCGGGACATAGCAAGACACAGCGGGGGACACAGCGGGGAACAACGAGGCACACCAGGGGACAGCAGGGAGAAGGCGGGACACAGCAGGGCACAGTGGGGACACAGCGGGACACAGCGGGACACAGCGGGGGACAGCGGGGACAGAGCGGGACACAGCGGGACACAGCGGGACACAGCGAGACACAGCGAGCGACAGCGGGGACACAGCGGCACACAGCGGTACACAGCGGGACACTGCGAGGACACAGCGGGACACAGCGAGGACACAGCGGGACACTGCGGGGACACAGCGGGTGACACAACGGGACACAGAGGGACATAGCAAGAAACAGCGGGGGACACAGCGGGGAACAACGGGGACACACCGGGGGACAGCAGGGACAAGGCGGGACACAGCGGGGCACAATGTGGACACAGCGGGGCACAATGTGGACACAGCGGGACACAGCGGGACACTGCGGGACACAGCGGGACACAGCGAGGAAACAGCGGGACACAGCGGGGACACAGCGAGGACACAGCGGGACACAGCGGGGGAAAAACCGGGGGACAGTAGGAAAACAGCGGGACACAGAGGGATACAGCGGGACACAGCGGTGACACAGCGGGACACTGCGGGGGACATAGCGGGACACAGCGGGACACAGCGGGGGACAAAGCAGGGGACAAAGAGGCGGACACAGTGGGAGAGAGCGGGACATATCGGGGACACAGCGGGGACACAGCGGGACACAGCGGAACACAGCGGGACACAGCGGGACACAGCGGGACACAGCTGGACACAGCGGGACACAGCGGGGCCACAGCAGGTGATACAACGGGACACAGAGGGACATAGCAAGAAACAGCGGGGGACAAAGCGGGGAACAACGGGGACACACCGGGGGACAGCAGGGACAAGGCGGGACACAGTGGGGCACAGTGTGGACACAGCGGGACACAGCGGGACACAGCGGGACACAGCGGGGGACACAGCGAGGAAACAGCGGGACACAGTGGGACACAGTGGGGGAAACAGCAAGGGACACAGCGGGGGACAGCAGGGACACAGCGGGACACAGCAGGACAAAGCGAAGACACAACGGGACACAGCCGGGGACACAGCATGGGACACAGCGGGATACAGCGGGGGACACAGCGGGACACAGCAGGGTACACAGCGGGGGACACAGCCGGACACAGCGGGACACAGCGGGGGACACAGGGGAGACACTGCGGGACACAGCGGGGGACACAGCGAGGACACATTGGGACACAGCGGGAAAACAGCCGGACTCAGCGGGGGACACAGCGGGTGACAAAGCCGGACACCACGGGACACAGTGTGACACAGCGAGACACAGCGGGGACACTGAATGGACACAGGCGAACACACCCAGGGACACAGCGGGACACAGCAGGACACAGCGGGGGACACAGCGGGGGACAGCAGGGGAGAGAGAGGGGACACAGCGGGACACAGCGGGGACACAGTTGGACACAGCGGTGTACTCAGCGGGACAGAGCGGGCGCACAGCGGGGACACAGCGGGATACAGCGGGACAAAGCGGGACACAGAGGGACACAGCGGGGGACACAGCGGGGGACAGAGCAACGACACAGCGCGACACATTGGTGACACAGCGGGGGACACAGCAGGACACAGCAGCGGACACAGCGGGGGACACAGCGGGACACAGCGCGACACAGCGGGGGACACAATGGGGACACAGCGGGACACAGCGGGGGACACAGCGAGGACACAGCGGAACATAGCAGGGGACACAGAGAGGACACAGCGGGACACAGCGAGACACAGCGGGACACAGCGTGGACACAGCAGTACACACAGCGGGACATAGCGGGGGACACAGCTGGGGACACAACGGGACACACCTGGGGACACAGCTAGGACAGAGCGGGAAACAGCGGGGCACAGCAGGGACACCGCTTCGATACAGCGGGGACACAGCGAGACACAGCGGGGAACACAGGAAGGAAACAGCGGGACCCAGTGGGACACAGAGTAGATACAGTGGGACACAACGGGGTACACAGCTAGGAACACAAAGGGACACAGCGGGGGACACAGCGAGGACACAGCGGGACACAGCGGGACACAGCGGGGGACACAGCGGGACCCAGCGGGAGACCCAGCGAGGACACAGCAGGACACAGCGGGGGACACAGGGGGACACAGCGGGGAACACAGCGGGGGACAGAGCAGGACACAGTGGGGGACCCAGCGAGGACACAGCGGGACACAGGGGGTGACACAGCTGGGGACACAGCGGGACACAGCGGGGAACACAGCAAGGACACAGCAGGACACAGCAGGACACAGCGTCCATACAGCGGGGACACAGTGTTACACAGCGTGGTACCCAGCTGTGGACACAACGGGACAGAGTGGGGGCACAGCGAGACACAGCGGGAAACAGCGAGGACACAGCGGGACACATTGGTGACACAGCGGGGGACACAGCAGGACACAGCAGCGGACACAGCAGGGGACACAGCGGGACACAGCGCGACACAGCGGGGGACACAATGGGGACACAGCGGGACACAGCGGGGGACACAGCGAGGACACAGCGGAACATAGCAGGGGACACAGAGAGGACACAGCGGGACACAGCGAGACACAGCGGGACACAGCGTGGACACAGCAGTACACACAGCGGGACATAGCGGGGGACACAGCTGGGGACACAATGGTACACAGCTGGAGACACAGCGAGGACAGAGCGGGAAACAGCGGGACACAGCAGGGACACAGCATCGATACAGCGGGGACACAGCGAGACACAGCGGGGAACACAGGAAGGAAACAGCGGGACCCAGTGGGACACAGAGTCGATACAGCGGGACACAACGGGGTACACAGCTAGGAACACAACGGGACACAGCGGGGGACACAGCGAGGACACAGCGGGACCCAGCGGGGGACACAGCGGGACCCAGCGGGAGACCCAGCGAGGACACAGCAGGACACAGCGGGGGACACAGGGGGACACAGCGGGGAACACAGCGGGGGACACAGCAGGACACAGCGGGGAACACAGCGAGGACACAGCGAGGACACAGCGGGACACAGCGTCGATACAGCGGGCACACAGAGTTAGA
>NW_012294808.1:0-5548 GCF_000151885.1 Dipodomys ordii | reverse complement strand
GGTGACCTGCGGGGACACAGTGGGGGACACAATGCGAAACAGCGGGGGACACAGCGGGACACAGTGGGGGACAGAGTGTGGGACACAGCGAGACACAGCGGGGAAAAAGCTGGACACAGCGGGGTACACAGAGGGAAACAGCGGGGACACAGTGGGGAAACAGCGTGACACAGCAGGACACAGCGGGAAACAGCCGGGGACACAGCGAGGACACAGCGGCACAGAACGGGGGACACAGCAAGGACACAGTGGGACACAGCGGGGGACACAGCGAGACATAGCGGGGGACACAGCGGGTGACACAGAGGGACACAGCGGGACACAGCGGGGGACACAGGGAGGACACAGCGGGACACAGCGGGGGACATAACGAGGACACATTGGGACACAGAGCGGACACAGCGGGACTCAGCGGGGCACAGCAGTACACAGTGGGACACACCGGGACACAGCGGGGACACAGCAGGGACACAGCGGGGGACACAGCGGGACACAGCGGGGGACACAAGGAGGACACAGCGGGACCCAGGTGAACCCAGCGTCGATATGGCAGGGACACAGCAGGACACAGCGGGGAAAAAAGCGAAGACACAGCGGAACACAGCGTGGGACACAGCGAGGACACAGCGAGGACACAGCGGGACAAGGCGGGGACACAGCCGTAGACACAGCGGGACACAGTGGCGGACACAGCGGGACACAGCGGGGAACACAGCGAGGACACAGCGGGACCCAGGGCGACACAGCGTCGATACAGCGGGGACACAGCGTTACACAGCGTGGTACACAGCTGTGAACACAACGGGACACAGTGGGGGCACAGCGGGACACAGCGGGACACAGCGGGACGCAGCAGGGACAAAGCTTGAGACGCAGCGGGGTACAGAGCGGGAGACAGCGGGGGACACAGCGAGGACACAGCGGTACACAGCGCTGACACTGCGGGGCACACAGCAGTACACAGCGGGGAACACAGCGGGGGACACAGCGGGACACAGAGGGACACAGCGGGGGACATAGGGGGGACACAGCGGGACACAGTGGGGGACACAGCGAGGACACATTGGGACACAGCAGGGACACAGCGGGACGCAGCGGGGGACACAGCAGTACACATCGGGACACAGCGGGACACAGCGAGGGACGCAGAGGGGTACACAGCGGGATAAAGTGGGGAACACAGCGAGGACACAACGGGATCAAGCGGGACACAGCGTCCATACAGCGGGAACACAGCGGGACACAGCAGGGTACACAGCTGGGGACACAGCGGGGGACACAGCGGGACACAGCGGGGAACACAGGGAAGACATAGCGGGACCCAGCGGGACCCAGCGTCGTTACAGCGGGGACTCAGCGGGACACAGCGGGGTGTACAGCTGGGTACACAACGGGACACTGCGGGGGACACAGCGAGGACACAGAGGGACACAGCGGGACACAGCGGGGACACTGCGGGAACATAGTGGGACACAGCGGGGTACACAGCGGGACACAGCGCTACAAAGCTAGGGACACAGCGGGGACAAAGCGGCAGACAGCGGGGGACACAGCGAGGACACAGCGGGACACAGCGGCGGACACAGCGGGGGGCACATCGGGACACAGCGCGACACAGCGGGGGACACAATGGGGACACAGCGGGACACAGCAGGGGACACAGCGAGGACACAGCGGCACATAGCGGGGGACACAGAGAGGACACAGCGGGACACAGCGAGACAAAGTGGGACACAGCGTGGACACAGTAGTAGACACAGCGGGACATAGCAGGGGACACAGCTGGGGACACAACTGGACACAGCAGGGGACACAGCGAGGACAGAGCGGGACACAGCGGGACACAGCGGGGACACAGCGTCGATACAGCGGGGACACAGTGAGACCCCGCGGGCAACACAGGAAGGAAACAGCGGGACCCAGTGGGACACAGCGTCGATACAGCGGGACACAACGGGGTACACAGCTGGGGACACAACAGGACACAGCGGGGGACACAGCGGTACACAGCGGGACATAGCGGGGGACACAGCGTGACCCAACGGGAGACCCAGCGAGGACACAGCGGGACACAGCGGGGAACACAGCAAGGACACAGCGTGGGACACAGAGGGACACAGTGTCGATACAGCGGGCCCACAGCGTTACACAGCGTGGTACACAGCTGTGGACACAACGGGACACAGTGGGGGCACAGCCGGACACAGCGGGACACAGTGGGACACAGCGGGGAAAAAGCGTGAGACACAGCGGGGGACAGAGCTGGAGACAGCGGGGGACACAGCGAGGACACAGCAGGACACAGCGTTGACACAGCGGGGTCTCAGCGGGGGACACAGCGGGAGACAAAGAGGGACACCACGGAACACAGTGGGACACAGCAGGAAACAGCAGTGATACTGCGTGGACACAGTGGGAAACAGCGGGGGACACAGCGGGACACAGGGGGGACAGAGCGGGACACAGTGGGGGACAGAGCGTGGGACAAAGCGAGACACAGCGGGGACAAAGCTGGTCACAGCGGGGTACACAGAGGGACACAGCGGGGACGCAGCAAGGAAACAGCGTGACACAGCAGGACACAGCGGGACACAGCGGGGGACACAGCAAGGACACAGCGGCACACAGCATGGGACACAGCAAGGACACAGTGGGACACAACGGGGGACACAGCGGGACATAGCGGGGGACACAGCGGGGGCACAGGGAGGACACAACAGGACACAGCGGGGGACAGAGCGAGGACACATTGGGACACATTGGGACACAGCGGGACTCAGCGGTGGACACAGCAGTACACAGCGGGACACAGCGGGGACACAGCAGAGACACAGCGGGGGACACAGCGGGACACAGCGGGGGACACAGGGATGACACAGCGGTACCCAGCGGGACCCAGCGTCGATACAGCAGGGACACGCGGAACAGTGGGGTACACAGCTGGGGACACAGCGAGGGCACAGCGGGACACAGCGGGACACAGCGGGGACACTGCGGGAACATAGCAGGACACAGCAGGGTACACAGCGGGACACAGCTGGGGACACAGCGGGCACACGGCGGGACACAGCGGAACACAGCGTGAGACAAAGCGGGAGACAGCAGGGGACACAGCGAGGACACAGGGGGACACAGCGGCGACACAGAGGGGACTCAGCGGGGGACAAAGCGGGAGACAGCGGGGGACACAGCGAGGACACAGCAGCACACAGCGGCCACAAAGAGGGGACTCAGCGGTGGACACAGCGGGGGACAAAGAGGGACACCACGGGACACAGTGTGACACAGTGGGACACAGCGGGACCCTGCGGGGACACAGCAGGATAAAGTGGGGGACACAGCGGGACCCAGCGGGCACACAGCGGGGACACAGCGGGACACAGCGGGACACAGCGGGGACAGAGCGGGACACAGTCGGACACAGCGGGACACGGGGGGGACACAGCGGGAGACAAAGAGGGACAACACGGAACACAGCGGGACACAGCAGGAAACAGCAGTGACACTGCGGGGACACAGTGGGACACAGCGGGGGACACAGCGGGACACAGAGGGGGACAGAGTGGGACACAGTGGGGGACACAGCCGGACACAGCAGGGGAAACAGTGGGGGACACAGCGGGACACAGCGGGACACAGCGAGGACACAGCGGGACAGAGCGGGACACTGCAGGGCACAGCGGGGGACACAGCGGGACACAGCGGGGGACAAAGCGAGGACACAGCGGAACACAGAGTGGGACACAGTGAGGACACAGCGGGACACAGCGGGACACAGCGGGACACAGCCGGGTCCCAGCAGTGGACACAGCGGGACACAGAGGGAGACACATGGAGGACTCAGCGGGACAAAGCGGGGACACAGTGGCGACTCACCGGGGGACACAGCGGGGGACAAAGCGGGACACCACAGAACACAGTGGGAAACAGCGGGACACAGCGGGGAAACTGGGGGACACAGGGGGACAAAGCGTGGCACATAGGGACACAGCGGGGGACACAGCGGGGGACACAGCGGGACACAGCGGGGAACACAGCGAGGACACAGCGGGACCCAGCGGTACACAGCGTCGATACAGCGGGGACACAGCGTCACACAGCGTGGTACACAGCAGTGAACACAACGGGACACAGTGGGGGCACAGCGAAACACAGCGGGACACAGCGAGGACACAGCGGGACACAGCGCTGACACTTCGGGGGACACAGCGGGGGACACAGCGGGGGACACAGCGGGGGACACAGCCGGACACAGCGGGACACAGCGGGGGACACAGGGGGGACACAGCAGGACCCAGCGCGGGACACAGCGAGGACACATTGGGACACAGCGGGACTCAGCGGGGGACACAGCAGTACACAGCGGGACACAGCGGGACACAGCGGGGGACACAGAGGAGTAAACAGCGGGACACTGCGGGGAACACAGCGAGGACACAGCGGGACCAAGCGGGACACAGCGTCGATACAGATGGGACACAGCGGGACACAGCGGGGTACACAGCTGGGTACACAACGGGACACAGCGGGGGACACAGCGAGGACACAGCAGAACACAGCGTGGGAAACAGCAAGGACACAGCGGGACACAGCGAGACTCAGAGGGACACAGTGGGGACACAGCAGTAGACACAGCGGGACACAGCGGGGGACACAGCGGGACACAGCGGGGAACACAGCGAGGACACAGCGGGGACACAGCGGGGACACAGCGGGACCCAGCAGGACACAGCGGGGCACACAGCGGGACACAGCTTGGGAAAAATCGGGAACACAGCAGGACACAGCGGGGGACACAGCGAGGACACAGCGGGACACAGCGTGGGACAAAGCGGGAGATAGCAGGGGACACAGCGAGGACACAGCGGGACACAGCGGCGACACATAGAGGACTCAGCGGGGGACACAGTGGGGAACAGAGCGGGACACAGCGGGACCCAGTGGGGACAAAGCGTGAGACACAGTGGTGGACAGAGCGGGAGACAGAGGCGGACACAGCGAGGACACAGCGGGACACAGCGGGGACACAAAGGTGGCTCAGGGGGGGACACAGCGGGGGAGAAAGCGGGACACCACGGAACACAGCGGGACACAGTGTGAAACAGCAGTGAACCTGCGGGGACACAGCGGGACACAGCGGGGGACACAGCGGGACACAGCGGGGACCCAGCGGGGACACAGCGGGACCCAGCAGGACACAGCGGGACACAGCGGGGACACAGAGGGTACTCAGCTGGGGACATAGCAGGGCACAAAGCGGGACACCACAGGACACAGTGGGACACAGCAGGACACAGCGGGGACACTGCGGGGACACAGCGGGACAAAGCAGGGGACCCAGCGGGACCCAGCGGGACACAGCAGGACCCAGCGGGGAAACAGCGGGGACACAGTGGGACACAGCGAGGACACAGCGGGACACAGCGGGACACTGCGGGGCCAGCGGGGGACACAGCGGGACACAGCGGGGGACACAGGGAGGACCCAGCGGAACACAGCATGGGACAAAGCGAGGACACATCGGGACACAGCGAGACACAGCGAGACA
>NW_012294807.1:0-5548 GCF_000151885.1 Dipodomys ordii | reverse complement strand
GCAGAAGCGGAAAGAGAATCTTAAGGAGAAGGAGAATGTTGGAAGAAACAGAAGAAGCAGAAGCAGTAGCAGTTGCAGCAGAAGCAGAAGGAGAAGCAAAAGTAAAAGCAGAAGAACGAGAAGGAGAAACAGAAGGAGAAGCAGAAGGAGAAGCAGAAGAAGCAGAAGGAGAAGCAGAAGGATAAACAGAAGGAGAAGAAGCAGCAGAAGGAGAAGCAGAAGCAGAAGAAGATGCAGAAGGAGAAGCAGGAGAAGCAGAAGAAGCAGAAGCAGAAGTAGAAGGAGAAGTAGGAGAAGGAGAAGGAAGAGCCGCAGAAGCAATAGGAGAAGCAGAAGAAGAAGCAGAAGCAGAATGAGAAGCAGTAGAAGAAGAAGAAGCAGGAAAAGCAGAAGCAGCAGAAAGAGAAGAAGAAGAAGAAGAAGAAGAAGAAGAAGAAGAAGAAGAAGAAGAAGAAGAAGAAGAAGAAGAAGAAGAAGAAGAAGAAGAAGAAGAAGAAGAAGAAGAAGAAGAAGAAGAAGAAGAAGAAGGAGAAGGAGAAGAAGAAGCAGTAGAAGCAGAAGGAGCAGAAGCAGGAGAAGCAGAAGAAGGAGAAGCAGAAGCAGAAGAAAAAGAATAAGCATAAGAAGTAGAATCAGAGGGAGAAGCAGAAGAAGGAGAAGCAGAAGCAGAAGAAGCAGCAGAAGCAGAAGCAGAAGCAGAAGAAGATGCAGAAGGAGAAGCAGGAGAAGCAGAAGAAGGAGAAGGAGAAGGCGAAAGAGAAGGATTAGGAGTAGGAGAAGCAAAAGGATAAGTAGAAGCAGAAAGAGACGCAGAAGGAGAAGCAGCACGAGAAGTAGGAGAAGCAGGAGAAGCAGAAGCAGGAGAAGCAGAAGAAACAGAAGACGCAGAAGCAGAATGAGAAGCAGAAGGAGAAATTGAAGCAGAATCAGAAGCAGAAGGAGAAGCAGAAGCAGATGGAGAAGCAGAAGAAGGAGAAGGAGAAGCAAAAAGATAAGCACAATGAGAAGCAGGAGAAGCAGAAGCAGGAGAAGCAGAAGCAGAAGAAACAGAAGAAGGAGAAGAAGCAGAAGCAGAAGGAGAAGCAGAAACAGAAGGAAAAGCAGAAAGAGAAGCAGGAGAAGCAGAAGAAGCAGGAGAAGCAGAAGCAGAAGAAGCCGAAGAAGCAGAAGCAGAACCTGAAGCAGAAGGAGAAGCAGGAGAAGCAGAAGAAGCAGAATCTGGAGAAACAGAAGCAGAAAGAGAAGCAAAAGCAGAAGGAGAAGCAGAAGGGGAAGCAGAAGAAACAGAAGAAGCAGAGGCAGTAGCAGAAGAAGCAGAAGATGCAGAAGCAGAAGGAGAAGCAGAAGGAAAAGCAGAAGAACGAGAAGGAGAAGGAGTAGGAGAAACAGAAGGAGAAGCAGAAAGAGAAGCAGAAGAAGGAGCAGGAGAAGGAAAAGCAGCAGGAGAAGCAGAAAGAGCAGCAGAAGGAGAAGCGGGAGATGCAGAAACTTGAGAAGCAGAAGCAGAAGAAACACAAGAAGGAAAAGAAGCAGAAGCAGAAGGAGAAGCAGAAACAGAAGGAGAAGCAGGAAGAGAAGGAGGGAAAGCAGAAGAAGCAGAAGCAGGAGAAGCAGAAGCATAAGAATGTGAAGAAGCAGAAGGAGAATCTGAAGCAGAAGGAGAAGCAGGAGAAGCAGAAGAAGCAGAATCTGAAGAAGCAGAATGAGAAGCGGAACGAGAAGCAGAAGCAGAAAGAGAATCAAATGCAGAAGGAGAAGCAGAAGAAACAGAAGAAGTAGAAGCAGAAGCAGTTGTAGCAGAAGCAGAAGGAAAAGCAGAAGAACAAGAAGGAGAAGGAGAATCAGAAAGAGACGCAGGTAAAGCAGACGTAGAAGAAGCAAAAGGAGAATCAGATGGAGAAGCAGAAGAAGGAGAAAGAGAAGCAGAAGAAGATGCAGAAGGAGAAGCAGAAGAAGCAGAAGAAGCACAAGCAGGAGGAGAAGCAGGAAAAGCAGAAGAAGCAGAAGCAAAAGGAGAAGCAAAAGAAGGAGATGGAGAAGCAGAAGCATAAGGAAAAGCACAAGCAGAAGGAGATGCAGAAGGAGAAGCAGGAGAAGCAGAAGAAGCAGAAGCTGAAGGAGAAGCAGAAGTAGGAGAAGGTGAAGGAGGAGAAGCAGAAGGAGAAGCAGAAGCAGAATGAGAAGCAGAAAGAGAAGCAGGAGAAGGACAAGAAGCAGAAGCAGAAGAAGCCGAAAGAGAAGAAGCAGAAGAAGCAGAAACATTAGCAGAACGAGAAGCAGAAGCAGAAGGAGAAGTAGCAGAAGGAGTAGAACCAGAAATTCAGGCAGGAGAAACAGAAGAAGCAGTAGCAGAAGCAGAAGGAGAAGCAAAAAGAGAAGCACAAGGAGTAGTAAAAGAAGCAGCAGAAGGAGAAGCAGCAGAAGAAGCAGAAAAACAAGCAGGAGAAGCAGAAGCAGAAAGAGAAGTAGAAGCAGAAGAAGCAGAACCAGAAGAAGAAGCAGTAGAAGCATAAGAAGCAGAAGCAGGAGAAGCAGAAGCAGAAGAAAAAGAAGAAGCATAAGAAGCAGAAATAGAAGCAGAGGGAGAAACAGAAGAAGGAGAAGGAGCAGCAGAAGGTGAAGCAGAAGGAGATGCAGAAGCAGAAAGAGAAGCAGAAACAGAAGGAGAAGTTGGAGAATCAGAAGAAGCAGAAGCAGAAAGAGAAGTAGAAGAGGGAGAAGGAGAAACAGAAGCAGAAGGACAATCAGGAGAAGCAGAAGAAGCAGAAGCGGGAGAAGCAGAAGAAGAAGAAGAAGAAGAAGAAGAAGAAGAAGAAGAAGAAGAAGAAGAAGAAGAAGAAGAAGAAGAAGAAGAAGAAGAAGAAGAAGAAGAAGAAGAAGAAGAAGAAACAGAAGAAGGAGAAGGAGCAGAAGGAGAAGCAGAAGCAGAAGGAGAAGCAGAAATAGAAACAGAAGCAGAAGAAGCAGTTGCAGGAGAAGCAGAAGCAGAAGAAACAGAAGAAGCTGATGAAGCAGAAGGAGAACCTGAAGCAGAAGGAGAACCTGAAGCAGAAGGAGAAGCAGAAGCATCAGAAGCTGGAAAAGCAGAAGCAGACGATACACAACAAGCAGAAGAAGCAGAAGCAGAACGAGAAGCAGAAGAATAAGAAGGAGAAAGAGAAGGATTAGGAGTAGGAGGAGCAGAAGCAGAATAAGAAGCAGAAAGAGAAGCAGAAGGAGAAGCAGAAGGAGAAACAGAAGAAGCAGAAGCAGGAGAAGCAGAAGCAGAATGAGAAGCAGAAGGAGAAATTGAAGCAGAAGGAGAAGCAGAAGGAGAAACAGAAGAAGCAGAAGCAGGAGAAGCAGAAGCAGAAGCAGAATGAGAAGCAGAAGGAGAAATTGAAGGAGAAGGAGAATGAGACGGAGAAGCAGAAGGAGAAGTAGGAGAAGCAGAAGAAGGAGAAGCAGGAGAAGCAGAAGCAGAAGAAACAGAAGAAGGAGAAGAGCAGAAGCAGAAGGAGAAACAGAAGCAGAAGGAGAAGCAGAAGAAGCAGAAGCTGAAGCAGAAGAAACTGAAAAAGCAGAAAAAGAATAAGAAGCAGAAGAAGAACAAGCAGGATAATCCTAAGAAGAAGAAGGAGTAGGAGAAAGAGAAGGATTAGGAGTAGGAGAAACAGACGGATAAGCAGAAGCAGAAAGAGATGGAGAAGGAGAAGGAGAAGCAGGAGAAGCAGAAGAAGCAGAAGCAGGAGAAGCAGAAGAAGAATGTAAAGCAGAAGAAGGAGAAATTGAAACAGAAGAAGATGCAGAAGGAGAAGCAGAAGCAGAAGCAGAAGGAGAAGCAGAAGAAGGAGAAGGAGAAGAAGAAGCAGAAGGATAAGAATAAAGAGAAACAGAAGGAGAAGCAGGAGAAGCAGTAGAAGCATAAGCAGAAGAAATAGAAGAAGGAGAAGAAACAGAAGCAGAAAGAGAAGCAGAAACAGAAGGAGAAGCAGAAATAGAAGCCAAAGAAGCAGAAGCAGAACCTGAAGCGGAAGGAGAAGCAGAAGAAGCAGAATCTGGAGAAGAAGAAGGAGAACCAGAAGGAGAAGCAGAAGCAGAAAGAGAAGCAAAAGCAGAAGGAGAAGCAGAAGCAGTAGCAGAAGAAGCTGAAGATGCAGAAGCAGAAAGAGAAGCAGAAGGAATAGCAGAAGAACGAGAAGGAGAAGGAGAAACAGAAGGAGAAGAAGAAGGAGAAGCAGAAGGAGAATCAGGAAAGGTAGAAGAAGCAGAATCAGACGGAGAAGCAGAAGAAGGAGAAGGAGAAGCAGAAGCAGAAGAAGAAGCAGACGGAAAAGCACAAGCAGAAGGAGATGCAGAAGGAGAAGCAGGAGAAGCAGAAGAAGCAGAAGCAGAAGGAGAGAAGAAGTAGAAGAAGCAGAATCCGAAGAAGCAGAAGCAGAATTAGAAAGAGAAGAGGACGAAGAGAAGCAGAACGAGAAGCAGGAGAAGCAGAAGAAGCAGAAGCGGGAGAAGCAGAAGAAGAAGAAACAGAAGAAGGAGAAGGAGCAGAAGTAGAAGGAGAAGGAAAATCAGAAGGAGAAGCAGAAAGAGAAGCAGGAAAAGCAGAAGAAGCAGAAGCAGGAGAAGCAGAAACAGAAGGAGAAGCAGAAAGAGCAGGGGAAGCAGAAGAAGCAGAAGCAGGAGAAGCAGAAGCATAAGAATCCGAAGAAGCAGAAGCAGAACCTGAAGCAAAAGCAGAAGCAGGAGAAGCAGAAGAAGCAGAATCTGGAGAAGCTGAATGAGAAGCTGAAGGAGAAGCAGACGCTGAAAGAGAATCAAAAGCAGAAGGAGACGCAGAAGAAACAGAAGAAGCAGTAGCAGTTGCAGCAGAAGCAGAAGGAGAAGCAGAAAGAAAAGCAGAAGAACGAGAAGGAGAAGGAGAAACAGAAGGAGAAGCAGAAGGAGAATCAGAAGGAGAAGTAGAAGAAGCAGAAGGAGAAGCAGAAGCAGAAGAAGCAGAAGGAGAAACAGAAGCAGAAGAAGCAGCAGAAGGAGAAGCAGAAGCAGAAGAAGATGCAGAAGGAGAAGCAGGAGAAGCAGAAGAAGCAGAAGCAGAAGGAGAAGTAGAAGTAGGAGAAGGAAGAGCCGCAGAAGAAATAGGAGAAGCAGAAGCAGAATGAGAAGCAGAAAGAGAAGCAGTAGAAGAAAGAGAAGAAGAAGAAGAAGAAGAAGAAGAAGAAGAAGAAGAAGAAGAAGAAGAAGAAGAAGAAGAAGAAGAAGAAGAAGAAGAAGAAGAAAGAGGAGGAGGAGGAGGAGGAGGAGGAAGAGGAGGAGGAGGAGAAGGAGAAGCATAAGGAGAAGCAGTAGAAGCAGAAGAAGCAGAAGCAGGAGAAGCAGAAGCAGAAGAAAAAGAATAAGCAAAAGAAGCAGAATCAGAGGGAGAAGCAGAAGAAGGAGAAGGAGCAGAGGAGAAGGAGAAGCAGAGGAGAAGCAGAGCAGAGAGATGCAGAGGAGACGTAGGAGAGCAGAGAGCAGAGCAGAGGAGAACAGAATAGAGAAGGGAGAAGGAGAAGGAGGGCAGCAGAGC
>NW_012294806.1:0-1213 GCF_000151885.1 Dipodomys ordii | reverse complement strand
AAGGGGGATCCTTAAGGGTATACCTGAATCCGAAGTAGCTCTCTAATTGGAACTTAATTTGAAAAATGATTCTTAAGGGGAACTCTGGGGATTTTTAAGAATCCCGAAGGAGAATTTGGAATTTGTTGGAGTGAAGGTCCGTCGGAGAAATTAGGGTGAGCTGAATGGGAAAGCAGAAGCTGGATTGTTAATTTAAAGAGAAGTTGTAGAAGTAGAAGATTTTGGAAAAGATGAAGCAGAAGAATTAGAAGAAGAAGAAGAAGAAGAAGAAGAAGAAGAAGAACAAGAACAAGAACAAGAACAAGAAGAAGAACAAGAAGGAGGAGGAGGAGGTGGAGGAGGAGGAGGAGGAGGAGAGGCATAAAGAGAAGCAAAGAAGCAGAAGCAGAAGAAAAAGAATAAGCAAAAGAAGCAGAATCATAGGGAGAAGCAGAAGAAGGAGAAGGAGCAGAAGGAGAAGGAGAAGCAGAAGGAGAAGCAGAAGGAGAAGCAGAAGAAGGAGAAGCAGAAGCAGAAGAAGCAGCAGAAGGAGAAGCAGAAGCAGAAGAAGATGCAGAAGGAGAAGCAGGAGAAGCAGCAGAAGCAGAAGGAGAAACAGAAGTAGGAGAAGGAGAAGGAGAAGGAAGGGCAGCAGAAGCAATAGGAGAAGCAGAAGGAGAAGCAGAAGCAGAATGAGAAGCAAAAAGAGAAGCAGTAGAAGCAGAAAAACCAGGAGAAGCAGAAGAAGGAGAAGAAGAAGAAGAAGAAGAAGAAGAAGAAGAAGAAGAAGAAGAAGAAGAAGAAGAAGAAGAAGAAGAAGAAGAAGAAGAAGAAGAAGAAGGAGAAGGAGAAGCATAAGGAGAAGCATAAGGAGAAGCAGTAGATGCAGGAGAAGCAGAAGAAATAGAATAAGCAAAAGAAGCAGAAGCAGAAGCAGTGGGAGAAGCAGAAGAAGGAGAAGGAGAAGGAGAAGCAGAAGGAGAAGCAGAAGCAGAAAGAGAAGCAGAAACAGAAGGAGAACAAACGGAGAAGCAGGAGAATCAGAAGAATTAGAAGTAGAAACAGAAAGAGAAGTAGAAGAAGGAGAAGCAGAAGTAGAATCAGAAGAAACAGAAGAAGAAGAAGAAGAAGAAGAAGAAGAAGAAGAAGAAGAAGAAGAAGAAGAAGAAGAAGAAGAAGAAGAAGAAGAAGAAGAAGAAGGAGAAGATAAGGAGAAGATAAAGAGAAGCAGTAG
>NW_012294805.1:0-4335 GCF_000151885.1 Dipodomys ordii | reverse complement strand
GAAGTTTAGGAGAAGCTGAAGGTGATTCTGAAGCAGAAGGAGAAGCAGAAAGAGAAGCAGTAGAAGCAGAAGAAGTAGGAATAGCAGAAGCAAAAGAAAGAGAAGAAGAAGAAGAAGAAGAAGAAGAAGAAGAAGAAGAAGAAGAAGAAGAAGAAGAAGAAGAAGAAGAAGAAGAAGAAGAAGAAGAAGAAGAAGAAGAAGAAGAAGAAGAATAAGAAGGAGAAGGAGAAGGAGAAGGAGAAGGAGAAGTATAAGGAGAAGCAGTAGAAGCAGAAGAAGCAGAAGCAGGAGAAGCAGAAGAATAAGAATAAGCATAAGAATCTGAATCAGAGGGAGAAGCAGAAGGAGAAGGAGCAGCAGAAGGAGAAGCAGAAGCAGAAAGAGAAGTAGAAACAGAAGGAGAACAAGAAGGAGAAGCAGGAGAATCAGAATAAGTAGAAGTAGAAGTAGAAAGAGAAGGAGAAGAAGGAGAAGCAGAAGTAGAATCAGAAGAAACAGAAGAAGATGATGAAGAAGATGATGATGAAGAAGAAGTAGATGAAGAAGAAGTAGAAGAAGAAGAAGAAGAAGAAGTAGAAACAGAAGATAAAGAAACAGAAGAAGGAGAAGAGCAGAAGCACAAGCAGAAGGATAAGCAGTAGCAGAAGGAGAAGCAGGAAGAGAAGCAGGAGAAGCTGCAGAAGCAGGAGAATCAGAAGCAGAAGAAACAGGAGAAGCCGAAGAAGCAGAAGCAGAATCTGAAGCAGAAGGAGAAACAGAAGAAGCACAATCTGAAGCAGAAGCAGAAGAAACAGGAAGAGTAGAATAAGCAGAAGCAGAAGCACCAGGAGAAGCAGAAGAAGAAGAAGGAGAAGGCGAAAGAGAAGGATTAGGAGTAGGAGAAGCAAAAGGATAAGCAGAAGCAGAAAGAGACGCAGAAGGAGAAGCAGCACGAGAAGTAGGAGTAGCAGGAGAAGAAGAAGCAGGAGAAGCAGAAGAAACAGAAGGCGCAGAAGCAGAAGGAGAAGCAGAAGCAGAAGAAGAAGCAGAAGAAGGAGAAGGACAAAGAGAAGGAGAAAGAGAAGCAGAACGAGAAGCAGGAGAAGCAGAAGCTGGAGAAGCAGAAGCAGAAGAAACAGAAGAAGGGGAAGAAGCAGAAGCAGAAGGAGAAGCAGAAACAGAAGGAAAAGTAGAAAGAGAAGCAGGAGAAGCAGAAGAAGCAGCAGCAGGAGAAGCAGAAGCAGAAGAAGCCGAAAAAGCGAAAGCAGAACCTGAAGCAGAAGGAGAAGCAGGAGAAGCAGAAAAAGCAGAATCTGGAGAAGCAGAAGGAGAAGCAGAAGCAGAAAGAGAAGCAAAAGCAGAAGGAGAAGCAGAAGAAACAGAAGAAGCAGAGGCAGTATCAGAAGAAGCAGAAGATTCAGAAGCAGAAGGAGAAGCAGAAGGAAAAGCAGAAGAACTAGAAGGAGAAGGAGAAGGAGAAACAGGAGTAGAAGCAGAAAGAGAAGCAGAAGAAGGAGCAGTAGAAGGAAAAGCGGCAGGAGAAACAGAAAGAGCAGCAGAAGGAGAAGCAGGAAATGCAGAAACAGAAGAACAAGCAGAAGAAACAGGAGAAGGTCAAGAAGCAGAAGGAGAAGCAGAAAGAGAAGTAGTGGAAGCAGAAGAAGCAGAAGCAGGAGAAGCAGAAGCATAAGAATCCGAAGAAGCAGAAGCAGAACCTGAAGCAGAAGGAGAAGCAGGAGAAGCAGAAGAAGCAGAATCTGGATAAGCAGAATGAGAAGCAGAAGGAGAAGCAGAAGCAGAAAGAGAATCAAAAGCAGAAGGAGAAGCAGAAGAAACAGAAGAAGTAGAAGCAGTAGCAGTTGTAGCAGAAGCAGTAGGAAAAGCAGAAGGAAAAGCAGATGAACAAGAAGGAGAAGGAGAAACAGAAGGAGAAGCAGAAGGAGAAGCAGAAAGAGAAGCAGGTAAAGCAGAAGAAGAAGAAGCAGAAGGAGAATCAGAAGGAGAAGAAGGAGAAGGAGAAGCAGAAGCAGAAGAAGATGCAGAAGGAGAAGCAGAAGAAGCAGAAGCAGAAGGAGAAGCAGGAAAAGCAGAAGAAGCAGAAGCAAAAGGTGAAGCAAAAGAAGGAGAAGGAGAAGCAGAGGCAGAAGAAGAAGCATAAGGACAATCACAAGCAGAAGGAGATGCAGAAGGAGAAGCAGAAGAAGCGAAGCTGAAAGAGAAGCGAAGTAGGAGAAGGAGAAGGAGGAGAAGCGAAGCAGAAGGAGAAGCAGAAGCAGAATGAGAATCAGAAAGAGAAGCAGAGAGGAGGACAAGAAGCAGGAGAAGCCGAAAGAGAAGAAGCAGAAACAGAAGCAAAAAGAGAAGCAGCAGAAGAAGTAGAACCAGAAATTCAGGCATGAGAAACAGAAGAAGCAGAAGCAGAAGGAGAAGCAAAAAGAGAAGCAGAAGGAGAAGTAGAAAAAGCAGCAGAAGAAGCAGAAAAACAAGTAGGAGAAGCAGAAAGAGAAGTAGAAGCAGAAGAAGCAGAAGAAGAAGCACTAGAAGCATAAGAAGCAGAAGCAGGAGAAGCAGAACCAGAAGAAAAAGAAGAAGCATAAGAAGCAGAAGCAGAGGGAGAAACAGAAGAAGGAGAAGGAGCAGCAGAAGGAGATGCAGAAGCAGAAAGAGAAGCAGAAATAGAAGGAGAAGAAGAAGGAGAAGTTGGAGAATCAGAAGAAGCAGAAGCAGAAAGAGAAGCAGAAGAAGGAGAAGGAGAAGCAGAAGGAGAAGGACAAGCAGGAGAAGCAGAAGAAGCGAAGCGGGAGAAGCGAAGAAGAAGAAGAAACGAAGAAGGAGAAGGAGCAGAAGGAGAAGCAGAAGCAGAAGGAGAAGCAGAAAGAGAAGCAGAAGAAGCAGTAGCAGGAGAAGCAGAAGCAGAAGAAACAGGAGAAGCCAAAGAATCAGAAGGAGAACTTGAAGCAGAAGGAGAAGCAGAAGCAGCAGAAGCTGGAAAAGCAGAAGCAGAAGAAACCGAACAAGCAGAAGAAGCAGAAGGAGAACGAGAAGCAGAAGAAGAAGGAGAAAGAGAAGGATTAGGAGTAGGAGGAGCAGAAGCAGAATAAGAAGCAGAAAGAGAAGCAGAAGGAGAAGCAGAAGGAGAAACAGAAGAAGCAGAAGCAGGAGAAGCAGAAGCAGAAGCAGAATGAGAAGCACAAGAAGGAGAAATTGAAGGAGAAGGAGAAGGAGACGGAGAAGCAGAAGGAGAAGTAGGAGAAGCAGAAGAAGAAGAAGCAGGAGAAGCAGAAACAGAAGAAACAGAAGGAGAAGAGCAGAAGCAGAAGGAGAAGCAGAAGGAGAAGCAGAAGCTGAAGCAGAAGAAGAAGAAACAGAAAAAGCAGAAGAAGCAGAAGAAGAAGCAGCAGGAGAACCAGAAGAAGAAGAAGGAGAAGGAGAAAGAGAAGGATTAGGAGTAGGAGAAACAGAAGGATAAGCAGAAGCAGAAAGAGAAGGAGAAGGAGAAGCAGGAGAAGCAGAAGAAGCAGAAGCAGGATTAGCAGAAGCAGAATGAAAAGCAGAAGAAGGAGAAATTGAAACAGAAGAAGATGCAGAAGGAGAAGCAGAAGCAGAAGCAGAAGTAGAAGCAGAAGAAGGAGAAGCAGAAGGAGAAGCATAAAGAGAAACAGAAGGAGAAGCAGGAGAACAGAAGCAGGAGAAGCCGAAGCAGAAGAAACAGGAGAAGGACAAGAAGCAGAAGCAGAAGGAGAAGCAGAAACAGAAGGAGAAGCAGAAAGAGAAGGAGGGAAAGCAGAAGAAGCAGAAGCAGGAGAAGCAGAAGCATAAGAATGCGAAGACGCAGAAGCAGAACCTGAAGCAGAAGGAGAAGCAGGAGAAGCAGAAGAAGCAGAATCTGGAGAAGAAGGAGTACCAGAAGGAGAAGCAGAAGCAGAAAGATAAGCAAAAGCAGGAGAAGCAGAAAGAGAAGCAGAAGAAACAGAAGAAGCAGAAGAAGCTGAAGATGCAGAAGCAGATAGAGAAGCAGCAGGAATAGCAGAATAACGAGAAGGAGAAACAGAAGGAGAAGAAGAATGAGAAGCAGAAGGAGAAGCAGGAAAAACAGAAGAAGCAGAAACAGACGGAGAAGCAGAAGAAGGAGAAGCAGATACAGAAGAAGAAGCAGAAGGAAAAGCACAAGCAGAAGGAGATGCAGAAGGAGTAGCAGGAGAAGCAGAAGAAGCAGAAGCAGAAGGAGAAGAAGAAGAAGAAGCAGAATCAGAAGAAGCAGAAGGAGAAGTAGAAAGAGAAGCCGACGAAGAGAAGCAGAACGAGAAGCAGGAGAAGCAGAAGAAGCAGAGCGGGAGAAGCAGAAGAAGAAGAAAC
>NW_012294804.1:0-2013 GCF_000151885.1 Dipodomys ordii | reverse complement strand
CAGCGGGGACTCACCGGGGGACACAGCGGGGGATAACCTGGGACACCACGGGACACAGTGTTACACAGCGTGACCCAGCGGGGACACTGCGGGAGCATAGCGGCACACAGCTGGGTACACAGCGGGACACAGCAGGACACAGCGGGGGACACAGCGGGACACAGCGGGACACAGTGTGGGGCAAAACAGGAGACAGCGGGGGACACAGCTAGGACACAGCTGGACACAGCAGGGTACACAGCGTGACACAGCGGGGACACTGCGGGAGCACAGCGGGACACAGCTGGGTACACAGAGGGACACAGCGGGACACAGCGGGGGACACAGCGGGACACAATGTGGGGCAAAGCAGGAGACAGCGGGGGACACAGCGAGGACACAGCTGGACACAGCGGGGTACACAGCGGGATACAGCGGGGGACACAGAGGGGTACACAGCGGGACACAGCGGGAAACACAGCGAGGACACAGGTGGGGGACAAAGAGGGTCACCACGGGACACAGTGTTACACAGCGGAACACAAAGGGGACACTGCAGGGACACAGCGGGACAAAGTGGGGGATAGAGCAGGACACAGAGGGACACAGCGGGGGACACAGCGGGGCACAGCAGGGGACAGAGAGTGGACACAGCGGGACACAGCGGGGACACAGCCTGACACAGCGGGTACACAGCGGAAGTCAGCGGGGGACACAGCAGTACACAGAGGGACACAGCGGGACATACCGAGGTCACAGCAGAGACACAGCGGGGGACACAGAGGGGTACACAGCTGGACACAGCGGGAAACACAGCGAGGACACAGGGGGGGACAAAGCTGGACACCACGGGACATAGTGTTACACAGCGGGACACAGCGGGGACACAGCAGTGGACCCAGCGGGACAAAGCAGGGGACACAGCAGGACACAGCGGGTGACACAGCGGGGGACACAGCGGGACACAGAGGGGGACACATCAGGGGAAACAGGGGGGAAAGAGCGGGACACAGCGGGGACACAGCGGGACTCAGCGGGGAACACAGAAGTATACAGCAGGACACAGCAGGGACCCAGCGCGACCCAGCGGGACACAGCGTCGATACAGCGGGGACACAGCGGGACACAGCGGGGTACACAGCTGGGGACACAACGGGGCACATCGGGGGACACAGCAAGGACACAGTGGAACACAGCGTGGGACACAGCGAGGACACAGGGGGACACAGCGGGACACAGCAGGAACACAGCAGTAGACACAGCGGGACATAGCAGGGGACACAGCGGGACACAGCGGGGACAAGGGGGAGACAGAGCGGGACACAGCGAAGACACAGCGGGGGACACAGCGGGACACAGCGGGAGACACAGCAGGGTACACAGCGGGGGACAGTGTGACACAGCGGGACACAGCGTGACACAGCGGGGACACAGCAGTAGACACAGTGGGACCCAGTGCGGGACAAAGCGGGACACAGCGGGGACTCACCGGGGGACACAGCGGAGGAAAACCTGGGACACCACGGGACACAGTGGAACACAGCGGTGACACTGCGGGAACATAGCGGGACACAGCGGGACACAGAGGGGGACACAGGAGTACACAGGGGGACACAGCGGGACACAGCAGGGTACACAGCGAGGACACAGCGGAACACAACATGGGACAGAGCGAGGACACAGCGGGACACAGAGTAACACAGTGGGGACACAGCGGGGGATACAGCGGGACACAACGGGACACAGTGGAGGATACAGCCGGAAAAAGCGGGGGACAGAGCGGGGGACACAGCGGGACACAGCGGGGGAAAAAGCGGGACACAGCGGGGAAACAGCAGTGGACACAGCGGGACACAGTGGGACACAGCGGGTGACACAGAGGGGACACAGGTGGACACAGCTGGGACACAGCTGGACTCAGCGGGGGACACAGCAGTATACAGCGGGATACGGCGGGGACACAGCAGGACACAGTGGGGGACACAGCGGGACACAGCAGACACAGCGGGAGACACAGCGGGACAGAGAGGGGGA
>NW_012294803.1:0-3536 GCF_000151885.1 Dipodomys ordii | reverse complement strand
GGGATCCAGCGGGACAGTTAGACACAGCGGGGCAAAGCGTGAGACACAGCTGGGAACAGAGCGGGAGACAGCGGGGGACACAGCGAAGACACAGCAGGACACAGCGTGGACACAGCGGGGACTCAGCGGGGGACAAAGCGGGACACCACGGAACACAGCGGGACACAGCGGGAAACAGCGGTGACCCTGCGGGGACACAGCGGGACACAGCGGGGGACACAGCGGGACACAGCGGGGGACACAGCGGAACACAGTGGGTGACAGAGCGTGTGACACAGCGAGATACAGCGGGGACAAAGCTGGACACAGCGGGGTACACAGGGGACACAGCGGGGACACAGCAAGGACACAGCGGGACACAGCGGGTCCCAGCAGGGACACAGCGGGACAAAGCTGGACACAGCGGGGGACACAGCGGGACACAGCGGGGGACACAGCGAGGACACAGAGGGACAGAGCAGGGGACACAGTGAGGACACAGACGGACACAGGGGGGGGCACAGCCGGACACAACGGGGACACAGCAGTGGACACAGCAGGACACAGCAGGACAAAGCGGGGGACACAGCAGAACACAGCGGGGGACACAGCGGGGGACACGGCGGGACACAGCGGGACACAGCGGGGGACACAGGTGCGACACAGCGGGACACAGCTGGGACACAACGGGACTCAGCGGGGGACACAGCAGTACACAGCGGGACACAGCGGGGGACAAAGTGGAACACAGCGTGGGACACAGCGAGGACACAGCGGGACACAGCGGGACACAGCAGTTACGCAGCAGGGACACAGCTGGACACAGCGTGGGACACAGCAGAACACAGGGGGGGACAGAGCGTGGGACACAGCGAGACACAGCGGGGACAAAGCTCAACACAGCGGGATACACAGCGGGTCACAGCAGGGACACAGCGGGACACAGCCGGACACAGCGGGGGACACAGCGGGGGACACAGCGAGGACATAGCGGGACACAGCGGGTGACACAGCTTGGACACAGCGGGACACAGCACGGGAAACAGCGGGACAAAACAGGGACACAGCAGTGGACACAGCGGGACACAGCGGGTGGCACAGCGGGACACAGCGGGGGACACAGGTGGGACACAGCGGGACACAGAGTGACATAGTGTGGACACAGCAGGGACACAACGGGGGACACAGCAGGACACAGCGGGGGACACAGTGGGGGACACAGCGGGACACAACGGGGAACACAGCGAGGACACAGTGGGACCCAGCGGGACACAGCTTCGATACAGCGGGGACAAAGCGGTACACAGCGGGGTACACAGCTGGGGAAACAAAGGGACCCAGCGGGACACAGTTAGTCACAGCGGGGCAAAGCGTGAGACACAGCTGGGAACAGAGCGGGAGACAGCGGGGGACACAGCGAAGACACAGCAGTACACAGCGTGGACACAGCGGGGACTCAGCGGGGGACACAGCGGGGGACAAAGCGGGACACCACGGAACACAGCGGGACACAGCGGGAAACAGCGGTGATCCTGCGGGGACACAGCAGGACACAGCGGGGGACACAGCGGGACACAGCGGGTTACACAGCTGGGGATACAAAGGCACACAGTGGGAGACACAGTGGGACAATGCGGGACACAGTGGGACACAGATGGGACAAAATGTGAGACACAGCAGGGGATAGAGCGGTAGACAGCGGGGGACACAGCGGGGACTCAGCGGGGGACACAACGGGGGACAAAGCGGGATACCACGGAACACAGCAGGACACAGCGGGAAACTGAGGTGACCGTGCAGGGACACAGCAGGACACAGCGGGACACAGCGGGACACAGCAGGGGAAAACCTGGGACACCACGGGACACAGTGGGACACAGCGTGACACAGCGGTTACACTGCGAGAATATAGCGGGACACAGCGGGACACAGCGGGAGACACAGCGGGACACAGAGGGGGACACAGATTAGTACACAGGGGGACACAGTGGGACACAGCGGGGGACACAGCGGGGACACAGCGGGACACAGCGGGAGACACAGTGGGACACAGAGGGGGACACAGCGGGATACAGTGGGGAATACAGCGAGGACACAGCGAGACCCAGCGGGACACAGCGTCGATACAGCGGGGACACAGCGGGACACAGCAGGGTAAACAGCTGGGGACACAACGGGACACATCGGGGGCCACAGCGAGGACGCAGCGGAACACAGTGTGGGACACCGCGAGGACACAGCGGGACACAGCGGGGACACACCGGGACACTGAGGGTCACAGCAGGGACACAGCGGGACACAGCAGGACACAGCGTGGGACACAGCGGGACACAACGGGACACAGCGGGGGACACAGCAGTAAACAGCGGGGGACACAGCGGGACAAAACGGGGAACACAGCAAGGACCCAGCGGGACCCAACGGGACACAGCGTCGATACAGCGGGGACACAGCGTTACACAGCGGGTTACACAGCTGGGGACACAAAGGGACACAGTGGGGGACATAGCGGGACACCATGGAACACAGCGGGAAACAGCGGTGACCTTTCGAAGACAAAGCGGGACACAGCGGGAGACACAGCGGGACACAGCAGGGGACACAGCGGGACACAGCGGGGGACACAGCAGGGGACACATCGGGACACAGTGGGGGACACAGCGGGACACAGTGGGAACACAGCTGGACACAGTGGGGGACACAGCGGGACACAGCGGGGACACAGCGGGAACACAGCGGGGGACACAGAGAGGACACAGCGGGACACAGCGGTACACAGTGGGGACAAAGCTTGTGACACAGCGGGGGACAGAGCGGGAGACAGCTAGGGACACAGCGGGACACAGCGGGGGACACAGCGGGACACAGCAGTGGACACAGCAGGGGACATTGCGGGACACAGCGGGGACACAGCTGGACACTGCGGGGGACACAGAGGGACACAGCGGGGGACACAGCGGGACACATCGGGGGACACAGCGAGGACACAGCGGGGGACACAGCGAGGACACAGCAGAACAGAGCCTGGGACACAGCGAGGCCACAGCAGGACACAGCGGGACACAGCAGGGACACAGCAGTAGACACAGCTGGACACAGGGGGGACATGGCAGGACACAGAGGGAGATACAGCAAGGACACAGCTGGATCCAGCGGGACACAGCGTCGATATAGTGGGGACACAGCGGGACACAGCGGAAAACAGCGGGGGACACAGCGGGACACATCATGGGACACAGCGAGGACACAGCGGGGGACACAGCGAGGACACAGAGGGACATAGCACGGCAATCAGCGGGACACAATGGGGACACAGCATTGGACACAGCGGGACACAGCAGGGGACACATCGGGACAGAGCGGGACACAGCGTGACAGAGTCAAACACAGTGGGGGACACAGCGGGATACAACGGGTGACACAGTGAGGACACAGCGGGACAGAGTGGGGACACAGGTGGACACAGAGGGGTACACAGCGGGACACAGCGGGGACACAGCGGGACACATCGGGGACACAGCCGGACACTGCGGGGACACAGCATTGGTCACAGCTGA
>NW_012294802.1:0-1660 GCF_000151885.1 Dipodomys ordii | reverse complement strand
GCAGTGTCCCGCTTTGTCCCCCAGTGTCCCGCTGTGTCTCACTGTGTCACACTGTGTCCCGCTCTGTACCCCGCTGTGTCCAGCTTTGTCCCCAATGTGTACGCCGCTGTGTCGTGCTGTGTCCCCCGCTGTGTCCCCGCTGTGTCAGGCTGTATCCCGCTGTGTCCTCACTGTGTAGACGCTGTGTCCCACTGTGTCCCGCTGTGTCCCCGCTGTGTCCCGCTGTGTCACGCTGTGTCCCGTGGTGTCACGCTTTCTCTCCCGCTGTGTCACCCGCTGAATCCCCACTGTGTCCCGCTGTGCCCCCCGCTGTGTCCCTCGCTGTATCCCACTGTTTCCCCCGCTGTGTCCCTCTGTGTCCCTCTGTGTCCCGCTGTGTTGCCTGCTTTGTCCCCAATGTGTCCCTGCTGTGTCCCTCTGTTTCCCGTTGTGTCCTTGCTGTGTCCCCACTGTGTCCCAGGTGTGTCCCCTGCTGTGTCCCCGCTGTGTCCCCGCTGTGTCAGGCTGTGTCCCGCTGTGTCCCCTGCTGTGTCCCGCTGTGTCCTCCGCTGTGTCCCGTGCTGGGTAAAGCTGTGTTCCCCGCTGTGTCCCGCTGTGTCCCGCTGTGTCCTCGCTGTGTCCACGCTGTGTCCCGCTGTGTAATCCGCTGTGTCCAGCTGTGTCTCCGCTGTGTTTCCGCTGTGTCCGGCTGTGTCCTCGCTGTGTCCCCGCTGTGTCCCGCTGTGTCCCAAGGTGTCCCCTGCTGTGTCCCCCGCTTTGTCCCTCTGTGTCCCGCTGTATCCCTCTGTGTCCCGTTGTGTCCTCGCTGTTTCCCCACTGTGTCCCAGCTGTGTCCGCGCAGTGTCCCCGCTGTGTCAGGCTGTGTCCCGCTGTTTCCTCGCTGTGTCCCCCGCTGTATCCCACTGTGTCCTCCGCTATGTCCGGTGCTGTGTCAAGCTGTGTCCCCCACAGTGTCCCCGCTGTGTCCCGCTCTTCTTCTGCTGTGTCCTCTCATGTCCCCCTCTGTGTCCCTCTCTGTATCCCGCTGTGTCCCCCGCTGTGTCCCGTTGTGTCCCCATTGTCCCCCGGCGTGTCCCTGCTTTCCCCCGCTGAGTTCCCCGCTGTGTCCCACTGTGTCCCGCTTTGTCACGCTGTGTCACCCGCTGTGTCCCACTGTGTCGCTTGCTGTGTCCCCGCTATGTGCCTCTGTGTCCCGCTGTGTCCCGCGATATTCCCCGATGTGTTGGGCTTTGTCCTTGTATTGTCCAATCTCTGTCCCGCTGTGTACCCTGCTTTGTCCAGCTGTGTCCCCGCTGTGTCCTGCTGTGTCCCCCGCTGTGTCCCCCGCTGTGTCCCGCTGTGTCCCCCGCTATGTCCCCGCTGTGTCAGGCTGTGTCCCACTGTGTACTCACTGTGTCCTGCGCTGTGTCCCGCTGTGTCCCCCGCTGTGTCCCCCTGTGTCCTGCAGTGTCCCGCTGTGTCCCCCTGTGTCCCGCTGTGTCCTCGCTGTGTCCCCACTGTGTCCCCCTGTGTACCCCGCTGTGCCCAGCTTTGTCCCCAATGTGTACGCCGCTGTGTCCTGCTGTGTCCCCCGCTGTGTCCCCGCTGTGTCAGGCTGTATCCAGCTGTGTCCTCACTGTGTCCCGCGCTTTGTCCCGCTGTGTCCCGCTGTGTCCCACGG
>NW_012294801.1:0-3889 GCF_000151885.1 Dipodomys ordii | reverse complement strand
GCTGTGTCCCCCACTGTGTCCCGCTGTGTCCTGCTGTGTCCAGCTATGTCCCGCTGTGTCCCGTTGTGTCCTCGCTATGTCCCCGCTGTGTCCCGCTGTGTACCCTGCTGTGTCCAGCTGTGTCCCCGCTGTGTTCCGCTGGGCCGGCTGTATCCTCGCTGTGTATCCCGCTGTGTCCAGCTGTGTCCCTGCTGTGTCCCGCTGTGTCCCCGGCTGTGACCCGCTGTGTCCCGCTGTGTCCCCCACTGTGTCCCCTGCTGTGTCCCGCTGTGTACCCCGCTGTGTCCTGCTGTGTCCCGCTGTGTCCCCCGCTGTGTCACATTGTGTCCCGCTATGTCCCCACTGTGTCCCCTGCTCTGTCGCAGCTGTGTCCCCGCTGTGTCCCTCTGTGTCCTCGCTCTGTCCCCCGCTGTGTCCCCCGCGGTGTCCCGCTGTGTCACCCGCGGTGTCCCGCTGTGTCTCCGCCGTGGCCCGCTGTGTATCCTGCTGTGTCCCCACTGTGTCCCGCTGTGTCCCCAGCTCTGTCCCCTGAAGTGGCCCGCTGTGTCCCTCGCTGTGTCCCACTGTGTCCCACTGTGTCCCCGCTGTGTCGTGCTCTTGTCCCGCTGTGTCCTCTCTTGTCCCCCTCTATGTCCCTCTGTGTCCCCCACTGTGTCCCCTGCTGTGTCCCGTTGTGTCCCAATTGTCCCCCGGTGTGTCCCCGCTTTCCCCCGCTGTGATCACTGCTGTGTCCCGCTGTGTCCCCGGTGTGTCTTCCTCTGTGTCCCGCTGTGTCTCCTGCTGTGCCCCCGCTATGTGCCGCTGTGTCTCGCTGTGTCCCGCAGTATTCCCCACTGTGTCGGGCTGTGTCCTCGCATTGTCCCGCTCTGTCCCGCTGTGTACCCCGCTGTGTCCAGCTGTGTCCCCGCTGTGTCCCGCTGTGTCCCGTTGTGTCCTCGCTATGTCCCCGCTGTGTCCCTCTGTGTATCCCGCTGTGTCCAGCTGTGTCCCCGCTGTGTCCCGCTGTGTCCCCGGCTTTGACCCGCTGTGTCCCGCTGTGTCCCCCACTGTGTCCCCTGCTGTGTCCCGCTGTGTACCCTGCTGTGTCCGGCTGTGTCCCTCTGTGTCCCTGGATGAGTAACGCTGTGTCCCCCGCTGTGTCCCCGCTGTGTCCCCCGCTGTGTCCCTGCTGTGTCCCGCTGTGTCCTGCTATGTCCCTCTGTGTCACCCACTGTGTCCCCCGCTGTGTTCTGCTGTGTCCCGCTGTGTCCCGCTGTGTCCCCCGCTGTGTCACATTGTGTCCCGCTATGTCCCCACTGTGTCCCCTGCTCTGTCCCAGCTGTGTCCCCGCTGTGTCCCGCTGTGTCCTCGCTCTGTCCCCCGCTGTGTCTCGCTGTGTCCCGCTGTGTCTCCCGCGGTGTCCCGCTGTGTCAGGCTGTGTCCCACTGTGTACTCACTGTGTCCCGCGCTGTGTCCCGCTGTGTCCCCCGCTGTGTCCCCCTGTGTCCTGCTGTGTCCCGCTGTGTCCTGCTGTGTCCAGCTGTGTCCTCGCTGTGTCTCCACTGTGTCCCGCTGTGTACACCGATATATCCAACTTTGTCCCCAATGTGTAGGCCGCTGTGTCCTGCTGTGTCCCGCTGTGTCCCGCTGTGTCCTGTGTCCCCGCTGTGTCCTCGCTGTGTCCCGCTGTTTCCCGCTGTGTCCCCTGCAATGTCCCGCAATGTCCCGCTGTGTCTCCCGCTGTGTCCCGCTGTGTCCCACTGTGTCCCTCGCTGTGTCCCCGCTGTGACATGCTGTGTCCTCTGCTGTATCCCCGCTGTGTCCCGCTGTGTCCCGTGGTGTCCTGCTTTCTCTCCCGCTGTGTCACCCGCTGAATCCCCGCTGTGTCCCGCTGTGTCCCCCGCTGTGTCCCCCGCTGTATCCCACTGTTTCGCCCGCTGTGTCCCTCTGTGTCCCTCTGTGTCCCTCTGTGTCGCCCGCTTTGTGCCCGATGTGTCCCTGCTGTGTCCCTCTGTTTCCCGTTGTGTCCTTGCTGTGTCCCCACTGTGTCCCAGGTGTGTCCCCTGCTGTGTCCCTGCTGTGTCCCCGCTGTATCAGGCTGTGTCCCGCTGTGTCCTCGCTGTGTCCCCTGCTGTGTCCTGCTGTGTCCTCCGCTGTGACCCATGCTGGTTAAAGCTGTGTCCCCCGCTGTGTCCTGCTGTGTCCCGCTGTGTCCTGCTGTGTCCCGCTGTGTCCTCGCTGTGTCCACGCTGTGTCCCGCTGTGTAATCCGCTGTGTCCAGCTGTGTCTCCGCTGTGTTTCCGGTGTGTCCGGCTGTGTCCTCGCTGTGTCCCCGCTGTGTCCCGCTGTGTCCCAAGGTGTCCCCTGCTGTGTCCCCCGCTTTTTCCCACTGTGTCCCGGTGTATCCCTCTGTGTCCCGTTGTGTCCTCGCTGTTTCCCCACTGTGTCCCAGCTGTGTCCGCGCAGTGTCCCCGCTGTGTCAGGCTGTGTCCCGCTGTTTCCTCGCTGTGTCCCCCGCTGTATCCCACTGTGTCCTCAGCTGTGTCCGTGCTGTGTCAAGCTGTGTCCCCCGCTGTGTCCTGCTGTGTCCCTCTGTGTCCCGATGTGTCCAGCTGTGTTCTCGCTGTGTCTCAGGCAGTGTCACGCTGTGTTCTTGCTGTGTCCCGCTGTGTCCTCTCTTGTCCCCCTCGGTGTCCATCTGTGTCCCCGCTGTGTTTCCCGCTGTGTCCCGCTGTGTCCCCCGCTGTTTCACTTTGTGTCCCGCTATGTCCCCACTTTGTCCCCCGCTGTGTCCCCGCTGTGTCCCCGCTGTGTCCCGCCGTGTCCTCACTCTGTCCCCCGGTGTGTCCCGATGTGTCCAGCTGTGTTCTCACTGTGTCTCAGGCAGTGTCACGCTGTGTTCTTGCTGTGTCCCGCTGTGTCCTCGCTGTGTCCCCACTGTGTCCCAGGTGTGTCCCCTGCTGTGTCCCCGCTGTGTCCCCGCTGTGTCAGGCTGTGTCCCGCTGTTTCCTCGCTGTGTCCCCTGCTGTGTCCCGCTGTGTCCTCCGCTGTGTCCCGTGCTGGGTAAAGCTGTGTCCCCCGCTGTGTCCCGCTGTGTTCCGCTGTGTCCCCACTGTGTCCTCGCTGTGTGCCCTGCTCTGTCCCCGCTGTGTCCTGCTGTTTCCCCGCTGTGTCCAGTCTGTGTCCCCTCTGTATCCCGCTGTGTCCCACGCTGTGTCCCGCTGTGTTCCCCGCTGTGTCCCGCTCTGTCCACTGCTGTGATCGCACTATGTCATGCTGTGTCCCGCTGTATCCCCAGCTGTGTCCCGCCGTGTCCCCTGCTGTGTCCCATTGTGTCCTCGCTGTGTCCCCCGCTGTGACCGCTGTGTCCCCCTGTGTCCCGCTGTGTCCCTGCTGTGTCCGGCTGTGTCCCCGCTGTGTCCCCGCTGTGTCCCGCTCTGTCCCCCACTCTGTCCCCCTGTGTCCCGCTGTGTCCCCCACTGTGTCACGCTGTGTCCCGTGCTGTGTCCTGCACTGTGTCCCGCTGTGTCCCCCGCTGTGTCACGCTGTGTCCCCTTCTGTGTCCCGCGCTTTGTCACGCTGTGTCCCCGCTGTATCCCCCGATGTGTCCTGCTGTGACCCTGACTGTGTCCCCTGCTGTGTTCCGCTATGTCCCCGGCTGTGTCCCACTGTGTCCCTGCTGTGTCCCTGTGTGTACCACTGTGTCCCGCTGTGTCCCGCTATTGTGCCCTGCTCTGTCCCCTCTGTGTCCAGCTGTGTCCCCGCTGTGTCCCCCGCTGTGTGCCCCACTGTGACCCATTGACATCGCTGTGTCCCACGCTTATTCCCCGCTGTGTCTCCCGCTTTGTCCCCCGTTGGAACCCAGCTGGTGTCCTGCTGAGTCCCTGGCTGGGGCCCCGCTATGTTCTTG
>NW_012294800.1:0-2095 GCF_000151885.1 Dipodomys ordii | reverse complement strand
TTTAATGAGGATATGAGGTTCTCTCATTGTTGGGCCAACTTGGGCAGGAAAGTCAGTAAGACTGGGGCTGGGAAGGTGGTTTAGTGGTAGAGCATGCTGAGGCCCTGGGTTCGATTCCTCAGCACCACATAAACAGAAAAAGCAGGAAGTGGTGCTGTGGCTCAAGTGGTAGAGTGCTAGCTGAAGAGCTGAGGAACAGTGCCCAGGCCCAGAGTTCAGGCCCACGTCCAGACCCAAAAAAAGAAAGTCAATAAGACTCTTAATTAACCGCCCCCCCAAAAAAAAAACAAAACAAAAAAACTGGAAGTGGAGCTGTGACTCAAGTGGTTGAGTGCTAGCCTTCAAGGACAGTACCCAGCCCAAGCTCCATGACTGGCACATACAAAAGTCACCCAGACTTTCCTGCCTGGGCTGTGTTTGAACCACAATCCTCAGATCTCAGACTCATGAATAGCTAGGATTGCAGGTGTGATCTACCGACATCTGACATACTTTTTTTTATAAATGTAAGTCTATAGATTGTATGGCTCTACCCTAGGGCACCCAGCTATCTCAAGAGATTCCCTAGATCATAGTCCAGTTGCCCTGAAAATGCTGTTACAGTCATGCACTGAGTGAACTTTTACTCTGTCACATAAAGTGGGTGCTTCTGCTTCTACAAAGACCTTCAGGAGAGATGTCACTGCAAAAACTGACATTGAAAATCCATCTGATGCCATTGTGTTGGCCAGGTACAGAAGTTCAAGCCTGTAATCCTTGCTACAAAGAAGGCAAAGATCAGGAAGACCATATTCCAGGCCATTCAGGGCAAAATGTTTTTGAGACCTCATCTCAATAATAGCTAGGGGGCTGGGAAGGTGGCTCAGTGGTAGAGCGCATGTCTTGCATGCCAGAGGCCCTGGGTTCGATTCCTCAGCACCACATAAACAAAAAGAAAAAAGCCTGAAGTGGCGCTGTGGCTCAAGTGGTAGAGCACTAGCCTTGAGCTGAAGAGCTGAGGGACAGTGCCCAGGCCCAGAGTTCAGGCCCCATGACCAGACCCCCAAAAAAAAACCAAAAAAAAAACAAAAATAATAATAGCTAGTATGATGGACTGGATCTGTTACCCATCTAAATGGGAGCATAAATAGGAGGATCTCTGTCCAGGCCTTCCTGGACATAAATATGAAATTCTACTTGGAAAATAACAAACAAAAAAAAAACAAAAAACTGGGCGCCGGTGGCTCACACCTGTAATCCTAGCTACTCAGGAGGCTGGGGATTTGAGGATCACAGTTCAAAGCCAGTCCAGGCAGGAAAGTCCATGAGACTCTTATCTCCAATAAGCCACAAGAAAACTAGGAGTAGTGCTGTGGCTCAAGTGGTAGAGCACATGCCTTCAGCTGAAGAGCACAGGGAGAGTGCCCAGGCCCAGAGTTCAAGCCCTATGATTGACAAAAAAAAAAGAAGAAAAAAAAAGTACCTACCTAACAATCACAAATTCAAAGTATAGTACTGAGGAACTGCTTAAGTGGCACACACAAACACACACACACAGGGGGAGGGGGGAGGCTGGGAAGGGATGTGAAGGGTAAACCAAAGGAGGAGGCTGCAATGCTTGGTAAGAAATGTACGCATTATCCTGCCCATGTAATTGTAACCCCTCTGTACAGTATGTTCACAAATAAAAAATAAATTAATTAATTAAAAACACACACACACACATACAGAGTAAAGTATTGAGTTGGAGCCTTAGTACTACCCATCGTAAAAAAAAAAAATCAGGGCTGGGAAGGTGGCTCAGTGGTAGAGTGCTTGCCTTGCATGCATGAGGCCCTGGGTTCGATTCCTCAGCATCACATAAAGCAGAAAAAGCGCTGGGGCTCCAAGTGGTAGAGTACTAGCCTTGAGCTGAAGATATGAGGGACAGTGCCCAGACCCAGAGTTCAGGCCCCACAACCAACAGAAAAAAAAAAAAAAAAGACAAAAGTTGAGCCCACTGGTAGCTCATGCCTGTATTCCTAGCTACTTGGAGGCTGAGATCCCAGGGATCACATTCGAAGCCAGCTTAGGAAGAAACATCTGTGAGACTCCATCTCTAAAATAACCAGTAAAT
>NW_012294799.1:0-5551 GCF_000151885.1 Dipodomys ordii | reverse complement strand
CAGCAGAGCACAGCGGGGAACACAGCGAGGACACAGCGGGACACAGCGGGACACATCGTCGATACAGCGGGGACACAGCGTTACACAGCATGCTACACAGATGTGGACACAACGGGACACAGGGGGGGAACAGCGGGACACAGCGGGACACAGTGTGACACAGCGGGGACAAAGCGTGAGACACAGCCGTTGACACAGCAGGGTTTCAGCGGGTGACACAGCAGGGGACAAAGCGGGACACCACGGAACACAGCGGGACAAAGCAGGAAACAGAGGTGACCCTGCGGTGACACAGCGGGGGACACAGTGGGACACAGTGGGACACAGCGGGACACAGCAGAGGACACAGTGGGACACAGTGGGGGACAGAGCGTGGGACACAGCGAGACCCAGCGAGGACAAAGCTAGACACAGCGGGGTACACAGAGGGACACAGCGGGAACACTGCGGGAGACACAGAGGGGTACACAGCGGGACACAGCTGGAAACACAGTGAGGACACAGCGGGGGAAAAAGCGGGACACCACGGGACACAGTGTGACACAGCGGGGCACAGCGGGGACACTGCAGGGGCACAGCGGGACAAAGCGGGGGACACAGCAAGGACATATTGGGAACCACCAGGGACACAGCGGGACTCAGAGGGGGACACAGAAGTACACAACGGGACACAACAGGACACAGCGGGGGACACAGAGGGGTACACAGCGGGACACAGCAGGGAACACAGCGAGGACACAGAGGGACCCAGCGGGACACAGCGTTGAAACAGCGGGGACACAGTGGGACACAGCGGGGTACAGAGCTGGGGACACAGCGGAACACAACGCGGGACACAGCGAGGACACAGTGGGACACAACGAGACACAGCGCGACACAGCGTGGACACAGCAGTAGACACAGCGGGACACAGCCCGGGACACAGCAGGACACAGCGTCGATACAGCGGGGACAGAGCGGGACACAGCGGGGCACAACGGGACACACCGGGGGACACAGCGAAGGCACAGCGGGACACAGCGGGGACACTGCGGGAACATAGTGGGACACAGCGGGGTACACAGCGGGACACAGCGGGACACAGCTTGGGACACAGCAGGGACACAGTGGGACACAGCGGGTGACACAGCGAGGACACAGCGGGACACAGCGGGACACAGCGGGGGACAAAGCGGGAGACAGCGGGGGACACAGCGAGGACACAGCGGGACACAGCGGGAGACACAGCGGAGCACAGCGGGGAACACAGCGAGGACACAGCGGGACACAGCGTAGATACAGCGGGGACACAGCGTTACACAGCGTGCTACACAGCTGTGGACACAACGGGACACAGTGGGGGCACAGCGGGACACAGCGGAACACAGTGGGACACAGCGGGGACAAAGCGTGAGACACAGCGGGGGACAGAGCGGGAGACAGCGGGGGACACAGCGAGGACACAGCGGGACACAGAGGGGACTCAGCGGGGGACACAGCTAGGGACAAAGCAGGACACCATGGGACACAGTGTGACACAGCGGGACACAGCGGGGACACTGCGGGGACACAGAGGGACAAAGCGGGGGAAACAGCCTGACACAACGGAGTACACAGCGGGACACAGCGGGCACAAAGCGGGGACACAGCGGGACACAGCAGGACACAGCAGGGACAGAGCGGGACACAGCAAGACACAGCGGGACACAGCGGGAGACCCAGCGAGGACATGGCGGGACACAGCGGGGGACACAAAAAGGACACAGCGGGGGACACAGCGGGGGACACAGCGGGACACATCGGGGAGCACAGCGAGGACACAGCGCGACACAGAGGGACAAAGCTGGGGACACAGAGGGGACACAGCGAGACACAGCGGGGACACAGCGAGGACACATTTGGACACAGCGGGGACACAGCGGGACTCAGCGGGGGACACAGAAGTACACAGCCAGACACAGTGGGACACAGCGTGGGACTCACAGGGGTACACAGCGATACACAGCGGGGAACACTGCGAGGACACAGCGGGACCCAGCGGGACACAGCGTCGTTACAACGGGGACACAGCGGGATGGAGCGGGGTACACAGCTGGGGACACAGCGGGGTACACAGCGGGACACAGCGGGACACAGCTTGTGACACAGCGGGACACAGCGGGGGACACAGCTAGGACACAGCGGGACACAGTGGGGACACAAAGGGGACTCAGCGGGGGAAACAGCGGGGGAAAAAGCGGGACACCATGGGACACAGTGTGACACAGCAGGACACAGAGGGAACACTGCGTCGACACAGCGGGACAAAGCGGGGGACACAGCGGGACACAGCGGGGGACACAGCGGGGGACAGTGGAGACAAAGAGAGGACACAGCGGGACACAGCGGTGACACAGCTGGACACAACGGAGTACACAGCGGGACACAGCGGGCACAAAGCGGGGACAGAGCGGGACACAGCTGGACACAGCGGGACATAGCGGGGGACACAGCGGGACACAGAGGGGGACACAGTGAGGACACAGTGGGACACAGCGGGGGACACAGCGGGCGACACAGCGGGACACAGCGAGGAACAGCGTAGATACAGCGGGGACACAGCGTTACACAGCGTGGTACACAGCTGTGGACACAACAGGACACAGTGTGGGCACAGCGGGACACAGCGGGACACAGTGGGACACAGCGGGGACAAAGCGTGAGACACAGCGGGGGACAGAGTGGGAGACAGCAGGGGACACAGCGGGGACTCAGCGGGGTCACAGCGGGATACAGCGGGACACAGAGTGACACAGCGGGACACAGCAGAGGACACAGCGGGACACAGCGGAGGACAGAGCGACGACACAACAGGACGCAGCGGGGACACAGGGGGACTCAGCAGGGACAAAGCAGGACACAGCGGGGGACACAGCAGGGACAAAGCGTGACACAGTGGGGGACACAGCGAGGACTCAGCGGGACACAGCGGTGACACAGCGGGACTCAGCTGGGGACACTGCGGGACACATCGGGACACAGCGGGGACACAGCAAGGACACAGCGGGGGACACAGCAAGACACAGCCGGACACAGCCGGGGACACAGAGGGACACAGCGAGAGACACAGCGGGGGACACAGCGGGACACAGCAGAGAACAAAGAGAGGACACAGCAAGACCCAGCGGGACACAGCGTCGATAGAGCGGGGACACAGAGGGACACAGCGGTGACACAGGGGGACTCAGCGGGGGATACTGCGGGACACAGCGGGGGACACAGCGGGACACAGTGGGGAACACAGAGAGGACACAGCGGGACACAGCGGGACACAGCATCGATACAGCAGGGACGCAGCGTTACACAGCGTGGTACACACTGTGGACACAACGGGACACAGTGGGGGCACAGCCGGACACAGCGGGACACAGTGGGACACAGCGGGGACAAAGCGTGAGACACAGCGGGGGCAGAGAGGGAGACAGCACGGGACACAGCGAGGAAACAGCGGGACACAGCGGTGACACAGCGGGGACTCAGCGAGGGACACAGTGGGACACAGCGGGGGACACAGCGGGACACAGCGGGGGACACTGCGGGACACAGTGTGGGACAGAGCGTGGGACACAGCGAGACACAGCAGGGACAAAGCTGGACACAGCGGGGTACACAGAGGGACACAGCAGGGACACAGCGGGGAAACAGCGTGACACAAAAGGACACAGCTGGACACAGCGGGGTACACAGCGGGACACAGCTGACACACAGCGGGGACACAGAAGGACACAGCAGGACACAGCGGGGACAGAGCGGAACACAGTCGGACAGAGCAGGACACAGCGGGGGACACAGCGGGACACAGCGGGGGACCCAGCGAGAACACAGCGGGACACAGCGGGGGACACAGCGAGGACACATCGGTGGACACAACGGTGGACACAGCGGGACACAGCGGGGAACACAGCGAGGACACAGCGGGAAACACTGCGAGGTCACAGCTGGGGACAAAGGTGGACAACACGGGACACAGTGTGACACAGTGGGACACAGCGGGGACACTGCAGGGGCACAGCGAGACAAAGCGGGCGACACAACGAGACACAGCGGGGGACACAGCGGGGACCAGCAGGGGACAGAGAGGGGACACAGAGGGACACAGCGGGGGACACAGAGGGGTACACAGCGGGACACAGCCGGAAACACAGCACAGACACAGCGGGACACACCGGGACACAGCGTCAATACAGCGGGGACAGAGAGGGTCACCGTAGGGACACAGCGGGACACAGCAGGACACAGCGGGGGACACAGCGGGACACAGCGGGGACACAGCGGGACACAGCGGGACACAGCGGGGGACAAAGTGGAACACAGCGTGGGACACAGCGAGGACACAGCAGGACACAGCGGGACACAGCGGCGACACAGCAGGGACACAGCAGGGACACAGCGGGGACACAGCGGGGGACACAGCGGGACACAACGAGGAACACAGCGAGGACACAGCGGGACCCAGCAGGACACAGCATCGATACAGTGGGGACACAGCAGGACACAGCGGGGTACACAGCTGGGGACACAAACAGACACAGCGGGGGACACTGCGAGGACAAGCGGGACACAGCGGGACACAGCGAGGACACTGCGGGAACATAGCGGGACACAGCGGGGTACACAGAGGGACACAGCGGTACAGTGGGGTTCGGGATACAGCGGGGGACAAAGCGGGAGACAGCGGGAGACACAGCGAGAACACAGCGGGACACAGTTGCGACACAGAGAGGACTCAGCGGGAGACACAGCAGTACACAGCGGTAAACAGTGTGACACAGCGGGGAGACAGCAGGGACACAGTGGGGAACACAGCAGGACACAGCGGGTCACAGCGGGGGACACAGCGGGACACAGCGGGGGACACAGCGAGGACACAGCGGGACACAGTTGCGACACAGAGGGGACTCAGTGGGGGACACAGCGGGGGACAAAGCAGGACACCACGGGACAGTGTGACACAGCGGGACACAGCGGGGACACTGCACGGACACAGCGGTACAAAGCGGGGGACACAGCGGGGACTCAGCGGGGGACACAGCGGGGGACAAAGCGGGACACCATGGAACACAGCGGGTCACAGCGGGAAACAGCGGTGACCCTGTGGGGACACAGCGGGACCCAGTGGGGGACACAGCGGGACACAGCGGGGACTCACCTGGGGACACAGCGAAGGACAAACTGGGACACCACGGGACACAGAGGGACACAGCGGGACACAGCGGGGACACTGCGGGAACATAGCGGGACACAGCGGGGGACACAGGGGGACACAGCGGGACACAGCAGGGACAGAGCGGGACACAGCGGGACACAGCGGGGACACTGCGGGAACATAGCGGGACACAGCGGGGTACACAGCAGGACACAGCAGTGGACACACAGCGGGGGACACAGCGGAGGACACAGCGGGACACAGCGGGGACTCACCTGGGGACACAGCGAAGGACAAACTGGGACACCACGGGACACAGTGGGACACAGCGGGACACAGCGGGGACACTGCGGGAACATAGCGGGACACAGCGGGGGACACAGGTGA
>NW_012294798.1:0-4303 GCF_000151885.1 Dipodomys ordii | reverse complement strand
GAAGCAGAAGCAGGAGAAGCAGAAGAAACAGAAGACGCAGAATGCAGAATGAGAATCAGAAGGAGAAATTGAAGCAGAAGCAGAAGCAGAAGGAGAAGCAGAAGAAGGAGAAGGAGAAGCAGAAAGGGAAGCAGAACGAGAAGCAGGAGAAGCAGCAGCAGTAGAAACAGAAGCAGAAGAAAGAGAAGAAGGAGAAGAAGCAGAAGGAGAAGTAGAAACAGAAGGAAAAGCAGAAAGAGAAGCAGGAGAAGCAGAAGAAGCAGCAGCAGGAGAAGCAGAAGCAGAAGAAACCGAAGAAGCAGAAGCAGAACCTGAAGCAGAAGGAGAAGCAGGAGAAGCAGAAGAACCAGAATCTGGAGAAGCAGAAGGAGAAACAAAGCAGAAAGAGAAGCAAAAGCAGAAGGAGAAGCAGAAGTAGAACAGAAGAAACAGAAGAAGCAGAGGCAGTAGCAGAAGAAGCAGAAGATGCAGAAGCAGAAGGAGAAGCAGAAGAAGGAGCAGGAGAAGGAAAAGCAGCAGGAGAAGCAGAAAGAGCAAAAGAAGGAGAAGCAGGAGGTGGAGAATCAGGAGAAGCAGAAGCAGAAGAAACAGGAGAAGGACAAGAAGCAGAAGCAGAAGGAGAAGCAGAAACAGAAGGAGAAGCAGAAAGAGAAGGAGGGGAAGCAGAAGAAGCAGAAGCAGTAGAAGCAGAAGCATAAGAATCCGAAGAAGCAGAAGCAGAACCTGAAGCAGAAGGAGAAGCAGGGGAAGCAGAAGAAGCAGAATATGGAGAAGCAGAATGAGAAGCTGAAGGAGAAGCAGAAGTGGAAAGAGAATCAAAAGCAGAAGGAGGAGCAGAAGAAACAGAAGAACCAGTAGCAATTGCAGCAGAAGCAGAAGGAAAAGCAGAAGGAAAAGCAGAAGAACGAGAACAAGAAGGAGAAACAGAAGCAGAAGCAGAAGGAGAATCATAAGGAGAAGCAGAAGAAGCAGAAGGAGAAGCAGAAACAGAAGAATAAGCATAAGGACAAGCACAAGCAGAAGGAGATGCAGAAGGAGAAGCAGGAGAAGCAGAAGAAGCAGAAGCAGAAGAAGAAGTAGAAGTAGGAGAAAGAGAAGGAAGAGCAGCAGAAGCAATAGGAGAAGCAGAAGCAGAATGAGTAGCAGAAAGAGAAGCAGTAGAACCAGAAGAAGCAGGAAAAGCAGAAGCAGAAGAAAGAGAAGAAGAAGAAGAAGAAGAAGAAGAAGAAGAAGAAGAAGAAGAAGAAGAAGAAGAAGAAGAAGAAGAAGAAGAAGAAGAAGAAGAAGAAGGAGAAGGAGAAGGAGAAGAAGGAGTAGCAGTAGAAGCAGAAGAAGCAGAAGCAGGAGAAGCAGAAGAAAAAAATAAACAAAAGAAACAGGAGTAGAAGCAGTGGGGGAGGCAGAAAAAGGATAAGGAGAAGTAGCAGCAGAAAGAGAATCAGAAGCAGAAAGAGAAGGAGAAACAGAAGGAGAACAAGAAGGAGAAGCAGGAAAATCATAAGAAGCAGAAGTAGAAGCAGAAAGAGAAGGAGAAGAAGGAGAAGCAGAAGTAGAAGCATAAGGAGAAGCACAAGCAGAAGGAGATGCAGAAGGAGAAGCAGGAGAAGCAGAAGAAGCAGAAGCTGAAGGAGAAGCAGAAGTAGGAGAAGGAGAAGGAGGAGAAGCAGAAGCAGAAGGAGAAGCTGAAGCGGAATGAGAAGCAGAAAGAGAAGCAGGAGAAGCAGAATCAGAATCAGAAATAGAAGCAGAAGCAGAAGAAGAAGCAGCAGAAGAAGTAGAACCAGAAATTCAGGCAGGAGAAACAGAAGAAGCAGAAGCAGAAGCAGAAGGAGAAGCAAAAAGAGAAGCAGAAGGAGAAGTAGAAGAAGCAGCTTAAGGAGAAGCAGCAGAAGAAGCAGAAAAACAAGCAGGAGAAGCAGAAGCACAAAGAGAAGTAGAAGCAGAAGAAGCAGAAGCAGAAGAAGCAGTAGAAGCATAAGAAGCAGAAGCAGGAGAAGCAGAAGCAGAAGATAAAGAAGAAGCATAAGAAGCAGAAGCAGAGGGAGAAACAGAAGAAGGAGAAAGAGCAGCAGAATGTGAAGCAGAAGGAGATGCAGAAGCAGAAAGAGAAGCAGAAACAGAAGGAGAAGAAGAAGGAGAAGTTGGAGAATCAGAAGAAGCAGAAGCAGAAAGAGAAGGAGAAGAAGGAGAAGGAGAAGCAGATGGAGAAGGACAAGCATGAGAAGCAGAAGAAGCAGAAGCGGGAGAAGCAGAAGAAGAAGAAGAAACAGAAGAAGGAGAAGGAGCAGAAGGAGAAGCAGAAGCAGAAGGAGAAGCAGAAAGAGAAGCAGAAGAATCAGAAGAAGCAGTAGCAGGAGAAGCAGAAGCAGAAAGAGAAGCACAAGAAGGAGGAATTGAAGGAGAAGGAGAAGGAGACGGAGAAGCAGAAGGAGAAGAAGGAGAAGCAGAAGAAGAAGAAGCAGGAGAAGCAGAAACAGAAGAAACAGAAAAAGCAGAAGAAGCAGAAAAGAAGCAGCAGGAGAAGCAGAAGAAGAAGAAGGAGAAGGAGAAAGAGAAGGATTAGGAGTAGGAGAAACAGAAGGATAAGCAGAAGCAGAAAGAGAAGCAGAAGGAGAAGCAGGAGAAGCAGAAGAACAGAAGCAGGAGAAGCAGAAGCAGAATGAAAAGCAGAAGAAGGAGAAATTGAAACAGAAGAAGATGCAGAAGGAGAAGCAGAAGCAGAAGTAGAAGCAGAAGAAGGAGAAGCAGAAGGAGAAGCATAAGGAGAAACAGAAGGAGAAGCAGAAGCAGGAGAAGCAGAATCAAAAGAAATAGAAGAAGGATAAGAAGCAGAAGCAGAAAGAGAAGCAGAAGCAGAAGGAGAAGCAGAAATAGAAGCAGAAGAAGCAGAAGCAGAACCTGAAGCAGAAGGAGAAGCAGGAGAAGCAGAAGAAGCAGAATCTGGAGAAGAATGAGAACCAGAAGGAGAAGCAGAAGCAGAAAGAGAAGAAAAGCAGAAGGAGAAGCAGAAAGAGAAGCAGAAGAAACAGAAGAAGCAGAAGCAGAAGCAGTAGCAGAAGAAGCTGAAGATGCAGAAGCAGATAGAGAAGCAGAAGGAATAGCAGAATAACGACAAGGAGAAACAGAAGGAGAAGAAGAATGAGAAGCAGTAGGAGAAGCAGGAAAAACAGAAGAAGCAGAAACAGACGGAGAAGCAGAAGAAGTAGAAGCAGAAGAAGAAGAAGAAGCAGAAGGAAAAGCACAAGCAGAAGGAGATGCAGAAGGAGTAGCAGGAGAAGCAGAAGAAGCAGAAGCAGAAGGAGAAGCAGAAGGAGAAGAAGCAGAATCAGAAGAAGAAGAAGGAGAAGTAGAAAGAGAAGCCGACGATGAGAAGCAGAACGAGAAGCAGGAGAAGCAGAAGAAGCAGAGCGGAAGAAGCAGAAGAAGAAGAAACAGAAGAAATAGAAGGAGCAGAAGCAGAAGGAGGAGCAGAAGCAGAAGGAGAAGCATAAAGAGAAGCAGGAAAAGCAGAAGAAGCAGAAGCAGGAGAAGCAGAAGCAGAAGAAACAGGAGAAGGACAAGAAGCAGAAGCAGAAGTAGAAGGAGAAGCAGAAACAGAAGGAGAAGCAGAAAGAGAAGGAGTGGAAGCAGAAGAAGCAGAAGCAGGAGAACCAGAAGCATAAGAATCCGAAGAAGCAGAAGCAGAACCTGAAGCAGAAGGAGAAGCAGGAGAAGCAGAAGAAGCAGAATCTGGAGAAGCAGAATGAGAAGCTGAAGGAGAAGCAGAAGCAGAAAGAGAATCAAAAGGAGAAGGAGAAGCGGAAGAAACAGAAGAAGCAGAAGCAGTAGCAGTTGCAGCAGAAGCAGAAGGAGAAGCAAAAGTAAAAGCAGAAGAACGAGAAGGAGAAACAGAAGGAGAAGCAGAGGAGAAGCAGAAGGATAAGCAGAAGGATAAACAGAAGCAGAAGAAGCAGCAGAAGGAGAAGCAGAAGAAGAAGATGCAGAAGGAGAAGCAGGAGAAGCAGAAGAATCAGAAGCAGAAGTAGAAGGAGAAGTAGGAGAAGTAGAAGGAAGAGCCGCAGAAACAATAGGAGAAGCAGAAGAAGAAGCAGAAGCAGAACGAGAAGCAGAAAGAGAAGCAGTAGAAGCAGAAGAAGCAGGAAAAGCAGAAGCAGAAGAAAGAGAAGATGATGACGATGAAGAAGACGACGATGATGACGACGTGATGACGACGACGACGACGAGATGAGAGAGAGAGAGAGAGAGAGAGAGAGGAGAAGAGAGGAGAAGAGAGCAGTAGAGCAGAGGCAGGAGAAGCAGAGCA
>NW_012294797.1:0-1248 GCF_000151885.1 Dipodomys ordii | reverse complement strand
TGCAGTAGCAGGAGTAGCAGCAGCAGATGATGTAGGAGTTGCAGAAGGTGATGCAGTAGCTGAAGTAGAAGAAGAAGTAGAAGCAGAAGAAGAAGAAGAAGAAGAAGAAGAAGAAGAAGAAGAAGAAGAAGAAGAAGAAGAAGAAGAAGAAGAAGGAGAAGAAGAAGAAGAAGAAGAAGAAGAAGAAGAAGAAGAAGAAGAAGAAGAAGAAGAAGAAGAAGAAGGAGAAGAAGAAGAAGCAAAAGGAGAAGAAGAAGCAAAAGAAGAAGGAGAAGCAGGAGAAGTAGAAGGAGAAGAAGAAGAAGCAGAAGTAGAAGCAGAAGGAGAAGTAGAAGAAGGAGAAGGAGGAGAAGAAGGACAAGCAGCAGGAGAAGCAGAAAGAGAAGCAGATGAAGCAGAAGCAGGAGAAGCAGAAGCAGAAGAAAAAGAAGAAGCATGAGAAGCAGAAGCAGAGGGAGAAGGAGCAGATGTAGAAGCAGAAGGAGAAGCAGAAGGAAAAGCAGAAAAACGAGAAGGAGAAGGAGAAACAGAAGGAGAAGCAGAAGGAGAGGCAGAGGGAGAAGCCGAAGGAGAAGCAGGAAAAGCAGTAGAAGCAGAAGCAAAAGGTGAACCAAAACAAGCAGGAAAAGCAGAAGCAGAAGAAGAAGCATAAGAACAAGCACAAGCAGAAGGAGATGCAGAAGGAGAAGCAGGAGAAGCAGAAGAAGCAGAAGCTGAAGAAGAAGCAGAAGTAGGAGAAGGAGAAGGAGGAGAAGCAGAAGCAGAAGGAGAAGCAGAAGCAGAATGAGTAGCAGAAAGAGAAGCAGGAGAAGCACAAGAAGCAGAAGCAGGAGAACCCGAAAGAGAAGAAGAAGAAGAAGCACAAACAGAAGCAGGAGAAGCAGGAGAAGCTAAGAAGCAGAAGCAACTGAAGCAGAAGCAAAAGAAACAGAAGAAGCATAAGTAGCAGAAGCAAAAGCAGAAGTAGAAGCAGAAGAACGAGAAGGAGAAAGAGAAATATAAGGAGAAGCAGAAGGAGAAGCAGAAGCAGAAGGAGAAGCAGAAGTAGGAGAAGGAGAAGGAAGAGCAGCAGAAGCAATAGGAGAAGCAGAAGGAGAAGCAGAAGCAGAAGGAGAAGCAGAAAGAGAAACAGTAGAAGCAGAAGAAGCAGGAATAGCAGAAGCAAAAGAAGAGAAGACGATGATGATGACGACGATGAGAGAGAGAGAGAGAGAGAGAGAGAGAGAGAGAGAGAGAGAGAGAGAGAGA
>NW_012294796.1:0-5552 GCF_000151885.1 Dipodomys ordii | reverse complement strand
GCTTTGTGCCCGCTGTGTCCCGCTGTGTACTCCGTTGTGTCCAGCTGTGTCACCGCTGTGTCCCGCTGTGTCCTCTCTTTGTCTCCACTGTCCCCCGCTGTGTCCCCCGCTGTGTCCCGCTGTGTCCTGCTGTGTCCCCCGCTTTGTCCTGCTGTGTCGACGCAGTGTTCCCTCTGTGTCCTGCTGTGTCACACTGTGTCCCATGGTGTCCCGCTTTTTTCCCCGCTGTTTCCCCCTCTGAGTCCCCTTTGTGTCCCCACTGTGTCCCGCTGTGTCCCGCTGTGTCCTAGCTGTGTCCCCCGATGTGTCCCGCTGTGTCCCCGCTGGGTCACAAGCTATGTCCTGCTGTGTCCCGCTGTGTACCCCGCTGTGTCCCGCTATGTTCCCGCAATGTCCCCGCTGTGTCCCGCTGTGTCCCACTGTGTCCTCGCTGTGTCCCCCGCTGTGCCCCGTTGTGTCCCCAGCTGTGTACCCCGCTCTGTCCCGCTGTGTCTCCGTTGTAATGACTCTGTATCCCGCTGTGTCCCGCTGTGTCCTCGCTGTGTCCTGCTGTGTACCCCTCTGTGTCTGCCGCTGTGTCCCGCTGTGTCCCGATATGTACTGCTGTGTCCCCCGCTGAGTCCCGCTGTGTCCCCGCTGTGTCCAAATGTGTACTCGCTGTGTCCCCCGCTGTGTCCCGCTGTGTCCCCCCTGTGTCCCCCGCTGTGTCCTGGTGTGTCCTCAATGTGTCCCCCGCTGTGTCCCGTTGTGTCCCCAGCTGTGTACCCCGCTGTGTCCCACTGTGTCCTCGCTGTATCGACGCTGTGTCCCGCTGTGTCCCGCTGTGTCCTCGCTGTGTTCCCCGTTGTGTCCTCGCAGTGTCCCCCGCTGTTTCCCCGCTGTGTCCCTCTATGTACCCCACTGTGTATAGCTTTGTCTCTCATGTGTCTTGCTGTGTCTCACGGTGTGTCCCCCTCTGTGTCCCGCTGTGTCCCCCGCTATGTCCCGCTGTGTCCAGCTGTGTCCCGCTCTGTCCCCGCTTTGTGCCCGCTGTGTCCCTCTGTGTACTCCGTTGTGTCCAGCTGTGTCACCGCTGTGTCCCGCTGTGTCCTCTCTTTGCCTCCACTGTCCCCCGCTGTGTCCCCCGCTGTGTCCCGCTGTGTCCCGCTGTGTCCCCCGCTTTGTCCCGCTGTGTCGACGCAGTGTTCCCTCTGTGTCCTGCTGTGTCACACTGTGTCCCATGGTGTCCCGCTTTTTCCCCCGCTGTTTCCCCCTCTGAGTCCCCTTTGTGTCCCCACTGTGTCCCGCTGTGTCCCGCTGTGTCCTCGCTGTGTCCCCCGCTGTCTCCCGCTCTGTCCCCCGCTGTGTCTCACGCTTTATCCCTTCTGTGTCCCACTCTGTCCCGCTGTGTCCCGCTGTGCCCACACTGTGTCCCGTTGTGTCCACAACTGTGTATCCTGCTGTGACCCCTCTGTGTCCCCGCTGTGTCCCCGCTGTGTCCCCCGCTGTCTCCCACTCTGTCCCCCGCTGTGTCTCACGCTTTGTCCCCGCTGTGTCCCACTGTGACCCACTGTGTCCCGCTGTGCCCACACTGTGTCCCGTTGTGTTCACAGCTGTGTACCACGCTGTGTAACGCTGTGTCCCCGCTGTATCTACGCTGTTCCTCGCTGTGTCCCGCTGTGTCCCCCACTGTGTCCCCTGCTGTGTCCTCGCTGTGTCCCCAGCTGTGTCCCACTTTGTCCTAGCTGGGTCCCCCGCTGGGTCCCGCTGTGTAACCCGCTGTGTCCCACTGTGTTCCGCTGTATCCTGCTCTGTCCCTGCTGTGTCCCGCTGAGTCCCCCTGTAAGCACGCTGTGTCCCGCTGTGTACTTCGTTGTGTCCAGCTGTTTCACCGCTGTGTCCCCCGCTTTGTCCCGCTGTGTCCTCGGTGCCTCCCCCGCTGTGTCCCGCTATGTCCCACGCAGTGTCCCGCTGTGTCCCGCTGTGTCCCGCTCTGTCCCTGCTCTGTCCCTCTGTGCCCTGCTGTGTCGTCGCTGTGTCCCCCGCTGTCTCCTACTCTGTCCCTCGCTGAGTCTCACGATTTGTCCTTGCTTTGTCCCAATGTGTCCCGCTGTGTCCCGCTGTGTCCCCACTGTGTCCCGAGGTGTCCACAGCTGTGTAACACGCTGTGTAATGCTGTGTACCCGCTGTATCGACGCTGTGTCCCGCTGTGTCCCGCTGTGTCCTCGCTGTATTCCCCGCTGTGTCCCGCTGTGTACCCCTCTGTGTGCCCTGCTGTGTCCCGCATTGTCCCGCTGTGTACTGCTGTGTCGCCTGCTGAGTCCCGCTGTGTCGCCTGCTGAGTCCCGCTGTGTCCCCGCTGTGTCCCAATGTGTCCTCGCTGTGTCCCCCGCTGTGTCCCACTGTGTCCCCACTGTGTCCCCCGCTGTGTCCCGCTGTGTCCTGCTGTCTCCCCCTCTGTGTCCCCCGCTGTGTCCCTCTGTGTCCCCTGCTTTGTCACCGCTGTGTCCCGTTGTGTCCTCGCTGTGTCCCCCTCTGTCTCCCGCTCTGCCCCCCGCTGTGTCTCACGCTTTCTCCCCGCTGTGTCCAACTGTGTCCCGCTGTGTCCCGCTGTGCCCCCACTGTGTCCCGTTGTGTCCACAGCTGTGTACCACGCTGTGTAACGCTGTATCCCCGCTGTATCGACGCTGTGTCCCGCTGGGTCCCGCTGTGTCCTCGCAGTGTTCCCCGCTGTGTCCCGCTGTGTCCCCTGCTGTGTCCCCCGCTGTGTCCTCTCTGTGTCCCCCAATATATCCCGCTGTGTCCTCGATGGGTCCCCCGCTGTGACCCGCTGTGTCACACTGTGTCCCATGGTGTCCTGCTGTGTCTTTGCTGTATCCCCCGCTGTCCCCCACTTTGTCCCTTGCTGTGTCCCGCTGTGTCCCGCTGTTTCCTCGCTGTGTCCCCCGCTGTGTCGCGCTGTGTCCTTGCTGTGTCCCCCCTTGTGTTTCGCTGTTTCCTCGCTGTGTCCCCCCCTGTGTGCCGTTGTGTCCCCAGCTGTGTACCCCGTTGTGTCCTGCTGTGTCCCCGCTGTATCAACGTTGTGTCCCGCTGTGTCCCGCTGTGTCCTCGCTGTGTACCACTCTGTACCCCTCTGTGTCCCCTGCTGTGTCCCGCTGTGTACTGCTGTGTCCCCCACTGAGTCCCGCTGTGTCCACCCTGTGTCCCCCGCTTTGTCTCTCTTTGTCCCGCTGTGTCCTCACTGTGTTCCCCGCTGTGTCCCGCTGTGTCCCCCACTGTGTCCCCCGCTGTGTCCCGCTGTGTCCCGCTGTGTCCCCCGCTTTGTGCCCGCTGTGTCCCGCTGTGTACTCTGTTGTGTCCAGCTGTGTCCCGCTGTGTCCCTCGCTGTGTCACGCTGTGTCCCATCGCTGTGTCCCATTGTGTCCCGCTCTGCCCCTTCTTTGTCCTCGCTGTGTACTCCTTTGTGTCAGGCTGTGTCAACGCTGCGTCTCGCTGTGTCCCCTCTCTGTCTCCGCTGACCCACGCTGTGTCCCCCACTGTGTCCGGCTGTGTCCCGCTGTGTCCCCCGCTTTGTCCCGCTGTGTCCCCGCAGTGTCCCCACTGTGTCCCGCTGTGTCCCGCTGTGTCCCCCGCTTTGCCAAGCTGTGTCCTTGCAGTGTCCCCGCTGTGTCCTGTTGTGTTCTCGCTGTGTCCCCCACTGTGTCCCGTTGTGTCCACAGGTGTGTACCCCGCTGTGTCGCGCTGTGTCCCCGCTGTATCGACGCTGTGTCCTGCTGTGTCCTTCCTGTGTTCCCCGCTGTGTCCCGTTGTGTCCCCGCTGTGTGCCCGCTGTGTCCCGCTGTGTACTTCGTTGTGTCCAGCTGTGTCACCGCTGTGTCCTCGCTGTGTCCCCGCTGTGTCTCACTGTGTCCTCACTGTGTCCCCCTCTGTGTCCCGCTGTGTCCCTCGCTATATGTCCCGCTGTGTCCCGCTGTGTCCCGCTCTGTCCCCGCTTTGTGCCCGCTGTGTCCCGCTGTGTACTCCGTTGTGTCCAGCTGTGTCACCACTGTGTCCCGCTGTGTCCTCTCTTTGTCTCCACTGTCCCCCGCTGTGTCCCCCGCTGTGTCCCGCTGTGTCCCGCTGTGTCCCCCGCTTTGTCCCGCTGTGTCGACGCAGTGTTCCCTCTGTGTCCTGCTGTGTCACACTGTATCCCATGGTGTCCCGCTTTTTCCCCTGATGTTTCCCCCGCTGAGTCCCCTTTGTGTCCCCATTGTGTCCCGCTGTGTCCCGCTGTGTCCTAGCTGTGTCCCCCGCTGTGTCCCGCTGTATCCCCGCTGTGTCCCAAGCTGTGTCCCGCTGTGTACCCCGCTGTGTCCCGCTATGTTCCCGCAGTGTCCCCGCTGTGTCCTGCTGTGTCCCACTGTGTCCTCGCTGTGTCCCCCGCTGTGTCCCGTTGTGTCCCCAGCTGTGTACCCCACTGTATACCGCTGTGTCCCTGCTGTTTCGATGCTGTGTCTTGCTGTGTCCCACTGTGTCCTCGCTGTGTCCCCCACTGTGTTCTGCTGTGTCCCCCGCTGTGTCCCCCGCTGTGTCCCGCTGTGTCCCCGAAGGGTCACCACTGTTTCGCGCTGTGTCCCGCTGTGTTCCGTGGTGTCCCGCTTTGTCCCCCGCTGTGTCCCCAGCTGAGTCCCCGCTGTGTCCCCGCTGTGTCCCGCTGTGTCCTCGCTGTGTCCCCCGCTGTCTCCCGCTCTGTCCCCCGCTGTGTCTCACGCTTTATCCCGTCTGTGTCCCACTCTGTCCTGCTGTGTCCCGCTGTGTCAACCACTGTGACCCTTTGTGTCCCCAGCTGTGTAACCCGCTGTGTAACGCTGTGAATCCCGCTGTATCAAGGCTGTGTCCCGCTGGGTCCCGCTGTGTCCTTGCTCTGTTATTCGTGGTGTCCCCCTCTGTCCCCCACTGTGTCCCCTGCTCTGTCCTACTGTGTCCCCCGCTGTGTCCCATTTTGTCCCGCTGTGTCCCCCACTGTGTCCCTGCTGTGTCCCTGCTGTGTCCCAGCTGTGTCACGCTGTGTCCTGCTGTGTCCCGTTGTGTCCCGCTGTAACCCTGCTGAGTCCCCCTGTGTCCCCGCTGTGTCCTGTTGTGTCGTCGCTCTGTCCTCCGCTGTGTTCCGCTGTGTCCTCTGCTGTGTCCCGCTGTGTCAGTCTGTGTCCCGCTGTATCCCGCTGTGACCCCGCTGAGTCCCCGCTGTGTCCTCGCTGTGTCCCCTGCTGTGTCCCGGCGTGTCCTCGCTGGGTCCCCCGCTGTGTCCTGCTGTGTCCCGCTCTGTCCCTGCTGTGTCCTGCTGTGTCCCGCTGTGTCCCCGCTTTGTGCCCGCTGTGTCCCGCTGTGTACTTCGTTGTGTCAGGCTGTGTCCCCCGCTTTGTCCCGCTGTGTCCCGCTGTGTCCTCGCTGTGTCCCCTGCTGTGTCCCGCTGTGTCCCCCGCTGTGTCCTGATGTGTCCCGCTTTGTCCCGCTGTGTCCCTGCTGTGACCCTCAGTGTCCCGGTGTGTCCCCGCTGTGGCCCCTCTGTTTCCCGCTGTGTCCCGCTCTGTCCC
>NW_012294795.1:0-3835 GCF_000151885.1 Dipodomys ordii | reverse complement strand
ATTAATTTCTGGTCTGCTGACCCCTTCCTTGATTTTTCTTAGTCCATTGATGCCTAGCTGTTTGTTGTTAAAATAGATTGTATCTCTTGAACTAGATTGTATCTGTGCCTATTTTGACTGGATCAAACAATCTGTGCAGCTACAGGGCTCTGGTTGATGCTTGCCTTAAAATAGTGTTCTAGCTCAGAATTGGTTTGGCTATCATACCCAAATGGGCAGAACAAGCAGAAATACAAAAAAAATGGCAAGTCCAGGTATTTCAACTCCTTCTCATGACAATCAGGCAACAGAGAAGTCAATGAATAATCCAGAGGAGAGTTCCCAAAATGTTCTACAAACACTACTGGTAAACATGCTGAGGGAAATGTTTAAAAGCCTTCAGAGGTCTCATTGTGAATGGGATAGGGAACTGCATGAGCATGAGGAGGATAACCAAAGATTAATACAGGAATATCAGGAGTGCGATGAGACTAATCTAAGATTAATAGTGGAATTGGATGAGCAGGATGAGAATATACAAAGATTAATTGAGGCATCCATGGAATCCACAAACAAACAACTGGAGGAATCCATGGAGGTCACAAATGAATGAAGCCCAACAGAAGGAAAGAGAGTCTAGTGAAACCATAACCGATCAACTAAAGGATTTGAGAATGAACACTGAAAACCAAAGTAAGGAGGTAAAGAAGTCCATACAAGATATAAAACAAAGCTCCAAAAAAGAATTTGAAGCCATCAAATCTGACCAATTAGAAAGGAAAAGAAATTTTTAAAAAGTAGAAAGTCTTGATAGTAGGTTAGACCTGGCAGAAGATCGAAACTTGGGGATTGAAGACAGCCTAGATATTATATAGAAAGAACAGACAACTATTTGAGACAAATCCAAGAAATATGATAGATCTATTCAACATCAAGAAGACACCATCAGAAGGCTTACTTTGAGGATAATAGGTGTAAAGGAGCACATAGAGACAGAAGTTAATGGTCTATAAAATTTAGTTAACAGGATGCTAGCAGAGAACTTCCTAAACATGCAAAAATATAGGTCTTTTCAAATACAAGAAGCCTTTAGAACCCCAAATAGAATACACCAAAACAGGACATCCCACCAGCACATTGTAATCCCCACAGGATCAATTCAGACCAAGGAAAGGATCATTTAAGCTTTCAAGGAGAAAAGATCAATCACCTATAAAGTGAAACCAATCAGAATAACTACAGATTTCTCAGCAGAGACAATTAAAGCAAGAAAAGCTGGGAATGATGTGTGCCACACCCTAAAGACAAACAACTATCAACCAAGAATACTGTACCCAGTTAAACTCTCCTTCATAACTGAAGGTCAAATAAAAAACTTCCACAGCAAAGAAAAATTGAAACAATATAGCTCCACCAAGCCATTGCTAAAAAAGATACTTAAAGGTGTCATATATATATAGAAAACCACCAAGAGCACAATAAAGGCCAAGAAAAAACCCCCAGACAGAGAATATAAGAATCATATGAAGAACCCAGTTGGCACAGCCCCCAAGAAGGTGAATTAACATGGCAGGAACTAATGAACAGCTCTCAGTCCTAACAATCAATATTAATGCACTTAACTCTCCAATTAAGCAACATAGACTCTCTGGTAGGATCAAAACACAAGATCCTTCTATCTCCTGCCTTAAAGAGACACACCTTAGCAGGGCACCAGTGGCTCATGCCTGTAATCCTAGCTACTCAGGAGGCTGAGATCTGAGGATCTCGGTTCAAAGCCAGCCCAGGCAGGAAAGTCTGTGAGATTCTGATCTCCAATAAACCACTAGAAAACCGGAAGTGGCACTGTGGCTCAAGTGATAGAGCCCTCGTCTTGAGCTGAAGAGCACAAGGACAGCACCCAAGCCCAAAGATCAAACCCCGTGACCGACCAAAAAAAAAAAAGAGAGAGATACCTTGTCCACAAAAACAAATATATTCTGAAATGAAAGGCTGAAATAAAATCTTCCAAGCAAATGGCCCCCATAACCAGGCAGGAGGTGCAATCCTAATATCAGATAAAATAGACTTCAAATTAAAATTAGTAAGAAGAGATAAAGAAGATCTTACATACTACTTAAGAGATCTTTCCCTCAGGAGGATATTACAATTCTAAATATCTATGCACCAAATAATGGAGCACCCAGATTTATCCAAGAAACACTACTTCCCTTAAAAACCACACAAAGATCCAAAAGACATTAATTGTTGGGGGCTTTAACACACCACTATCCCCACTGGATAGGTCAACTCAGCAAAAACTCAACAGAGAAACCTCAGACCTAAACAACTGCATAGACCAACTAGACTTAACAGACATCGACTGAATGTTTCACTCAGCAGCAACAGAATACATGTTTTCTCAGCAGCACATGGAACATTCTCCAAAATAGACCATATTTTAGGTCACAAAGAAAATTTGTCCAAATTCACAAGCATTGAAGTTATACCTTGCATTCTCTCAGATCACAAGGGAATAAAATTAGAACTCAACACCAAAGAAAATCCTGTAACACATGGAGGCTGAACAACACACTATTGAACCAGTCAGTTATGGAAGAGATTACAAAGGAAATTTCAAATATTCATGATATTTAACAAAAATGAACACACAAATAATGAGCTCCTCTGGGACACAGTAAAGGCAGTACTCAGAGGCAAGTTTATAGCTCCGAATTCCTACATCAACAAATTGGAGAGATCTGAAACCAGCAATTTCACAAGGTATTTGAAGCTCCTTGAAAATGAGCAACAAGCTAAACCCCAATCCAGTACACAGAAACAAATAATTAAAATTAAATCAGAATTAAATGAATTAGAATCCAATAAAACCATAGAAAGAATCAACAAAACAAAGAGTTGGTTTTTTGAAAAAATTAACAAAATTGACAGCCCCTTAACAGATCTTATCAGAAAAAGAAAAGAACAAACTCAGAGATGAGAATGGTAATATCACCACAGAAACAACCAAGATTCAGAACATTATAAGGGAATTCTTCTCAAAACTTTATGTTAATAAGCTTCAGAATCTGGAAGAAATCAGTGAATTTCTAGCAAACATTGACATGCCAAAACTAAATCAAAATGAGTTAAACCAACTTAACAGACCCATATCAAACATCAAAATAGAAAAATGAATAAGAGACCTCCCATCCAAGAAAGCCCAGGACTGGATGGATTTACAGCTGAATTCTACAAGTCTTTCAAAACAGAACTCATACCAATACTCCTTCAACTCTTCAATGAAATTGAAAGTGAAATTCACTACAAAACTCCTTCTACGAAGCCATCATAACCCTCATCCCAAAACCAGGTAGGGACACATCAAAAAATGGAACCATAGACCCATTTTTTTTGATGAACATTGAAGCAGAACATCTCAACAAAATTTTGGCCAATCGACTTCAACAACTCGTTAAAAAAATCATACACCATGATCAAATAGGAGTCATTACAGGGATGCAAAACTAGTTCAATATACACAAATCAATTAATTTAATTCATCACATCAACACAAGCAAGGATAAGAACCACATGATTATCTCAATAGATGCAGAAAAAGCATTCGACAAGATCAAACACCCTTTTATGATGAAAGCTCTAGAAAAACTAGTAATTTATGTAACATCCCTCAATATAGTAAAGGCTGTGTATGACAAACCTACAGCCAACATTATAGTTAATGGTGAAACGCTAAAGCCATTTCATCTAAATTCAGGAATGAGACAAGGAGGTCCACTCTCTCCACTTCTCTTTAATTCAGTATTAGAATGCCTAGCTAGAGCAATAAGACATGATGTGAACATAAAAGGGATCC
>NW_012294794.1:0-4198 GCF_000151885.1 Dipodomys ordii | reverse complement strand
AAGGAGTTTCTTATGGAGAAGCAGAAGATGGAGAAGCTGAAGCTGAATAAGCAGCAGAAGGAGAAGCTGAAGGAGCAGAAGATGCTGAAGGAGAAGCAGGAGAAGCAGCAGAAGCAGAAGGAGAAGCAGAAGTAGGAGAAGAAGAAGGAGAAGGATGGGCAGCAGAAGCAATAGGAGAAGCATTATGAGAAGCAGAAGCAGAATGAGAAGCAGAAAGAGAAGCAGTAGAAGCAGAAGAAGCAGGAAAATCATAAGCAGAAGAAAGAGAAGGGGAAGAAGAAGAAGAAGAACAAGAAGAAGAAGAACAAGAAGAAGAAGAAGAAGAAGAAGAAGAAGAAGAAGAAGAAGAAGAAGAAGAAGAAGAAGAAGAAGAAGAAGAAGAAGAAGAAGAAGACGAAGAAGAAGAAGAAGAAGAAGAAGAAGAAGAAGAAGAAGAAGAAGAAGAAGAAGAAGAAGAAGAAGAAGAAGAAGAAGAAGAAGAAGCATAAGGAGAAGCATAAGGAGAAGCATAAGGAGAAGCATAAGGAGAAGCATAAGGAGAAACAGTAGAAGCAGAAGAAGCAGAAGCAGGAGAAGCAGAAACAGAAGAAAAAGAATTAGCAAAAGAAGCATAAGCAGAAGCAGTGGGAGAAGCAGAAGAAGGAGAAGGAGCAGCAGAAGGAGAAGCAGAAGCAGAAACAGAAGGAGAACAAGAAGGAGAACAAGAAGGAAAAACAGGAGAAGCAGAAGAAGCAGAAGTAGAAGCAGAAAGAGGAGAAGAAGGAGAAGCAGAAGTTGAGTCAGAAGAAACAGAAGAAGAAGAAGAAGAAGAAACAGAAGCAAAAGAAACAGAAGAAGGAGAAGGGCAGAAGCAGAAGGAGAAGCAGAAGCAGAAGGAGAAGCATGAAGAGAAGCAGGAGAAGCAGAAGAAGCAGGAGAAGCAGAAGCAGAAGAAACAGGAGAAGCCGAAGAAGCAGAAGCAGAATCTGAAGCAGGAGAAACAGAAGAAGCACAATCTGAAACAGAAGCAGAAGAAACAGAAATAGTAGAATAAGCAGAAGCAGAAGAAGCAGGAGAAGCAGAAGAAGAAGACGGAGAAGGCGAAAGAGAAGGATTAGGAGTAGGAAAAGCAAAAGAATAAGCAGAAGCAGAAAGAGACGCAGAAGGAGAAGCAGCACGAGAAGTAGGAGAAGCAGAAGCAGGAGAAGCAGAAGAAACAGAAGACGCAGAAGCAGAATGAGAAGCAGAAGGAGAAATTGAAGCAGAAGCAGAAGGAGAAGCAGAAGCCGAAGGAGAAGCAGAAGAAGGAGAAGGAGAACAGAAAGAGAAGCAGAAAGAGAAGCACAACGAGAAGCAGGAGAAGCAGAAGCAGGAGAAGCAGAAGCAGAAGGAACAGAAGAAGGAAAAGCAGCAGAAGCAGAAGGAGAAGCAGAAACAGAAGGAAAAGCAGAAAGAGAAGCAGGAGAAGCAGAAGATGCAGCAGCAGGAGAAGCAGAAGGAGAAGCAGAAGCAGAAAGAGAAGCAAAAGCAGAAGGAGAAGCAGAAGGAGAAGCAAAAGAAACAGAAGAAGCAGAGGCAGTAGCAGAAGAAGCAGAAAATGCAGAAGGAGAAGCAGAAGGAAAAGCAGAAGAATGAGAAGGAGAAGGAGAAACAGAAGGAGAAGCAGAAAGAGAAGCAGAAGTAGGAGCAGGAGAAGGAAAAGTAGCAGGAGAAGCAGAAAGAGCAGCAGAAGGAGAAGCAGTTGATTCAGAAACAGGAGAACAGAAGCAGAAGAAACAGGAGAAGGACAATAAGCAGAAGCAGAAGGAGAAGCAGAAGCAGTAGGAGAAGCAGAAAGAGAAGGAGGGGAAGCAGAAGAAGCAGAAACAGGAGAAGCATAAGCAGAAGAAACAGGAGAAGCCGACGAAGCAGAAGCAGAATCTGAAGCAGAAGGAGAAACAGAAGAAGCACAATCTGAAGCAGAAGAAACAGAAATAGTAGAATAAGCAGAAGCAGAAGCAGCAGGAGAAGCAGAAGAAGAAGATGGGGAGGCGAGAGAGAAGGATTAGGAGTAGGAGAAGCAAAAGGATAAGCATAAGCAGAAAGAGACGCAGAAGGAGAAGCAGCACGAAAAGTAGGAGAAGCAGGAGAAGCAGAAGCAGGAGAAGCAGAAGAAACAGAAGACGCAGAAGCAGAAGGAGAAGCAGAAGGAGAAATTGAAGCAGAAGCAGAAGGAGAAGCAGAAGCAGAAGTAGAAGCAATAGTAGGAGAAGGAGAAGCAGAAAGAGAAGCAGAAAGAGAAGCAGAACGAGAAGCAGGAGAAGCAGAAGCAGGAGAAGCAGAAACAGAAGAAGGAGAAGAAGCAGAAGCAGAAGGAGAAGCAGAAACAGAAGGAAAAGCAGAAAGAGAAGCAGGAGAACAGAAGAAGCAGCAGCAGGAGAAGCAGAAGCAGAAGAAGCCGAAGAAGCAGAAGCAGAACCTGAAGCAGAAGGAGAAGCAGGAGAAGCAGAAGAAGCAGAACCTGGAGAAGCAGAAGGCGAAGCAGAAGCAGAAAGAGAAGCAAAAGCAGAAGGAGAAGCAGAAGAAACAGAAGAAGCAGAGGCAGTAGCAGAAGAAGCAGAAGATGCAGAAGCAGAAGGAGAAGCAGAAGGAAAAGCAGAAGAACGAGAAGGAGAAGTAGAAGGAGAAACAGAAGAAGAAGCAGAAAGAGAAGCAGAAGAAGGAGCAGGAGAAGGAAAAGCAGCAGGAGAAGCAGAAAGAGCAGCAGAAGGACAAGCAGGAGATGTAGAAACAGGAGAAGCAGAAGCAGAAGAAAAAGGAGAAGGACAAGAAGCAGAAGCAGAAGGAGAAGAAGATACAGAAGGAGAAGAAGAAAGAGAAGGAGGGGAAGGAGAAGAAGCAGAAGCATAAGAACCCGAAGAAACAGAAGCAGAACCAGAAGCAGAAGGAGAAGCAGGAGAAGCAGTAGAAGCAGAATCTGGACAAGCAGAATGAGAAGCAGAAGGAGAAGCAGAAGCGGAAAGAGAATCAAAAGCAGAAGGAGAAGCAGAAGAAACAGAAGAAGCAGAAGTAGAAGGAGAAGCAGAAGGAAAAGCAGAAAAACGAGAAGGAGAAGGAAAAACAGAAACAGAAGTAGAAGGAGAATCAGAAGGAGAAGCAGAAGAAGCAGAAGGAGAAGCGAAGGAGAAGCAGAAGAAGAAGCATAAGGACAAGCACAAGCAGAAGGAGATGCAGAAGGAGAAGCAGGAGAAGCAGAAGAAGCAGAAGCAGAAGAAGAAATAGAAGTAGGAGAAGGAGAAGGAAGAGCAGCAGAAGCAATGGGAGAAGCAGAAGGAGAAGCAGAAGAAGAATGAGGTATAGCTCAAGTGGTAGAGCATCAGCATTGAGTGAAAAGGGAACTCAAAAAGTCCTGGGGAAGAGGGCAGGAGTAGGTGGGGAGAGGAGAGGAAAGGAGAGAGAGAGAGAGAGAGAGAGAGAGAGAGAGACAGAGACAGAGACAGAGACAGAGACAGAGAGATAGACAGAGAGACAGAGAGATAGACAGAGAGAGACAGAGAGAGACAGAGATAGAGACAGAGACAGACAGAGACAGAAAGAGAGAGAGAGGGAGAGAGGAGATAAGTGAATTAGAGAAATGAGATGAAAGGTAGGAAAAACATGGATCAGCTTAGAAGAGGAAATTAAGTAGGAAAATAAGCTACGCCACCTAATGTGTATTTTAATTAGACACAACATCATGTTTTAGGCTCATGACACCTTAAAGCAACTAGAAATATTTGGGGGATGGACAACTCTAATTTTTAATTTTTTCCCCAAAGAAAACCACTATATAACACATCTGTTGGTGGTTAACATGTCTAAAAAGATTGAAAATATTGTATATTTAAGGAATACAATTTTGGATTCTCTTATGTTTCATGAATTCAGCTGTAGAAAGGAAAACATTAAGAATGGAGCTTCCAGACTTACTTTTGAGAACTTTAAGAACTATTCTAAGAAAAATAAAATTCTAACAATCTTTGTGGAGCCTGGAGACAGCCCAACAACCTAAGGAGTATGTGGCACATCTCTGAGCCTGAGCATTGTGTAAAGAAGAGCAGAACTTAATAAACATGCAGTTGTTGAATTTTGACAATTCTCAATTCTGTATCATGAGCTTTCTGTTCTCATGCAAGGTAATAGTCTTCTTAACAGAATTTGCAGGGACTGGGGTTGGGAAGAAATGTGCATAGAAGGGGGA
>NW_012294793.1:0-1356 GCF_000151885.1 Dipodomys ordii | reverse complement strand
GGAGAAGCTGAAGCGGAATTAGAATCAATTGCAGAAGGAGAAGCAGAAGAAACAGAAGAAGCTGATTTAGAAGGAGAAGCAGAAGGAAAAGCAGAATAACGAGACGGAGAAGGAAAAACAGATGCTTAATCATATGGAGAATCTTAAGGAGAAGCAGAAGAAGCAGAAGGAGAAGCGAAGGAGAAGCAGAAGAAGAAGCATAAGGTCAAGCACAAGCAGGAGGAGATGCAGAAGGAGAAGCAGGAGAAGCACAAGAAGCAGAAGCAGAAGAAGAAATAGAAGTAGGAGAAGGAGAAGGAAGAGCAGCAGAAGCAATAGGAGAAGAAGAAGGAGAAGCAGAAGAAGAATGAGAAGCAGAAAGAGAAGTAGTGGAAGCAGAAGAAGCAGGAAAAGCAGAAGCAGAAGAAAGAGAAGAAGAAGAAGAAGAAGAAGAAGAAGAAGAAGAAGAAGAAGAAGAAGAAGAAGAAGAAGAAGAAGAAGAAGATGAAGAAGAAGAAGAAGAAGAAGAAGAAGAAGAAGAAGAAGAAGAAGAAGAAGAAGAAGAAGAAGAAGAAGAAGACGAAGAAGAAGAAGAAGAAGAAGAAGAAGCATCAGCATAAGGAGAAGCATAAGGAGAAGCATAAGGAGAAACAGTAGAAGCAGAAGAAGCAGAAGCAGGAGAAGCAGAAACAGAAGAAAAAGAATTAGCAAAAGAAGCAGAAGCAGAAGCAGTGGGAGAAGCAGAAGAAGAGAAGGAGCAGCAGAAGGAGAAGCAGAAGCAGAAAGAGAAGCAGAAACAGAAGGAGAACAAGAAGGAAAAACAGGAGAAGCAGAAGAAGCAGAAGTAGAAGCAGAAAGAGGAGAAGGAGAAGCAGAAGTAGAGTCAGAAGAAACAGAAGAAGAGGAAGCAGAAGAAACAGAAGCAAAAGAAACAGAAGAAGGAGAAGAGCAGAAGCAGAAGGAGAAGCAGAAGCAGAAGGAGAAGCATAAAGAGAAGCAGGAGAAGCAGAAGAAGCAGGAGAAGCAGAAGCAGAAGAAACAGGAGAAGCCGAAGATGCAGAAGCAGAATCTGAAGCAGGAGAAACAGAAGAAACACAATCTGAAACAGAAGCAGAAGAAACAGAAATAGTAGAATAAGCAGAAGCAGAAGCAGCAGGAGAAGCAGAAAAAGAAGACGGAGAAGGCGAAAGAGAAGGATTAGGAGTAGGAAAAGCAAAAAAATAAGCAGAAGCAGAAAGAGACGCAGAAGGAGAAGCAGCACGAGAAGTAGGAGAAGCAGAAACAGGAGAAGCAGAAGAAACAGAAGACGCAGAAGCAGAATGAGAAGCAGAAGGAGAAATTGAAGCAGAAGCAGAAGGAGAAGCAGAAGAAGGAGAA
>NW_012294792.1:0-1568 GCF_000151885.1 Dipodomys ordii | reverse complement strand
AGCAGGTACAGAGCGGGACACAGCGGGACAGAGCGGGACACAGCGGGGGACACAGCGGGACACAGCGGGACACAGCGGGGGACCCAGCATGGACACAGCGGGACACAGCGGGGAAGACAGCGAGGACACAGCCGGGAACACAGAGGGGGAAAAAGCGGGACACAGCGAGTATACAGCAGTGGACACAGCGGGATACAGCATAGGACACAGCGGGACACAGCGGGACACAGTGGGAGACACAGCAGTACACAGCGGGACAAAGCTGGACACAGTGGGGGACACAGAGGAGTACACAGCGGGACACAGCGGGGAACACAGCAAGGAAACATCGGGACCTAGCGGGACACAGCGTCGATACAGCCGGGACACAGCGGGGCACAGCGGGGTACACAGCTGGGGACACACCGGGACACAGCGGGGGACACAGTGAGGACACAGCAGAACACAGCGGGGGACAAAGCGAGGACACAGCGGTGACACAGCTGGACACAACGGAGTACATAGCAGGAAACAATGGGCACACAGCGGGACACAGCAGGGACAGAGCGGGACAGAGCGGGACACAGCGGGACCCAGCGGGGGACCCAGCGGGACACAGCGGGAGACACAGCGAGGACACAGCGAGACACAGCGGGGACACAGCGGGACTCAGCGGGGGACACAGCAGTATACAGCAGGACACAGCGGGGACACAGCAGGGACACAGCGGGGGACACAGCGGAACACAGCAGGACACAGCGGGGTACACAGCAGGACACATAGGGGGACACTGAAGGGTAAAAAGCGAGACCCAACGGGACACAGCGTCGATTCAGCGGGGACACAGCGGGACACGGCGGGGACACAGCAGGGACACAGCGGGGGAAACAGCGGGACATAGCGGGACACAGCGGGGGACACAGCGGGACACAGAGGGGGACACAGAGGGTACACAGCGGGACACAGCGGGGAACACAGCGAGGACTCAGCGGGACACAGCGGGACACAGCGTCGATACAGAGGGGACACAGCAGGACACAGCGGGGTACACAGCTGGGGACACAACGGGACACATCGGGGGACACAGCGAGGACCCAGTGGAAGACAGCGTGGGAAACAGCAAGGACACAGCGGGACCGAGAGGGACACAGAGGGACACAGAGGGGAACACAGCGGGGGACAGAGCGGGACACATAGGGGGACACAGAGGGGTACACAGCGGGACACAGCGGGAAACACAGCGAGGACACAGCGGGACAAAGCGGGACACAGCGTCGATACAGTTGTGACACAGCGGGACACAGCGGGGACACAGCTGGACTCAGCGGGGACATAGCAGTACACAGCGGTACACAGCGGGGAAACAGCAGGGACACAGCGGGGACACAGCGGGACACAGCGGGACACAGCGGGGGACACAGCGGGACACAGAGTGGGACACAGAGGGGTACACAGCGGGACACAGCGGAGAACACAGCGAGGACACAGCGGGACACAGTGGGACACAGCATCGATACAGCGGGGACACAGCGGGACACAGCAGTAGACACAGCAGACACAGCAGGGACAAAGCGGGACACAGCGGGGGA
>NW_012294791.1:0-3987 GCF_000151885.1 Dipodomys ordii | reverse complement strand
AGCGGGACACAGCGGGGGGACACAAGCGGGACTCAGCAGGGTACACAGCAGGGGACACAGCGGGACACAGCGGGGGACACAGGGGAGACACTGTGGGACACAGCGGGGGACACAGCGAGGACACATTAGGATACAGCGGGGACACAGCGGGACTCAGCGGGGGACACAGCGGGTGACAAAGCCGGACACCAAGGGACACAGTGTGACACAGCGGGACACAGCGGGGACACTGCGGGGACACAGGGGGACACACTGGGGGACACAGCGGGACACAGCGGGACACAGCGGGGGACACAGCAGGGGACAGCAGGGGACAGAGAGGGGACACAGCGGGACACAGCGGGGACACAGTTGGACACCGCGGGGTACTCAGCGGGACAGAGCGGGCGCACAGCGGGAACACAGCCGGATACAGCGGTACACAGCGGGACACAGCGGGGGACACAGCGGGGGACAGAGCGACGACACAGCGGGGCACAGCGGGACACAGGGGGACTCACCAGGGTCACAGTGGGACACAGCGGGACACAGGGGAACACAGCATGACACAGCGGGGACACAGCAGGGACATGTCATTGACACAGCAGGCCACAATGGGGAAACCCAGTGGGGGACACAGCGGGGACACAGCGCGACACAAGGGGACACATTGGGGGACACAGCGGGACACAGCAGGGAACACAGCAGGGGACACAGCGGGACACAGCGGGACACAGCGGGGCCACAGGGGAGACACTGCGGGACACAGCGGGGAACACAGCAAGGACACATTGGGACACAGCGGGGACACAGCGGGACTCAGCAGGGGAAGCAGCGGGTGACAAAGCCAGACACCACGGGACACAGTGTGACACAGCGGGGACACATTGGGACACAGGGGGACACACCGGGAGACACAGCGGGACACAGTGGGGGACACAGCGGGGACACAGCGGGATACAGCGGGACACGGCGGGACACAGCGGGACACAGCGGGGGACACAGCGGGGGACAGAGCGACAACACAGCGGGACACAGCGGGACACAGGGAGACTCAGCAGGGTCACAGCGGTACACAGCAGGACACAGCGGGACACAGCGGGACACAGCGGGGACACAGCAGGGACACAGCAGGACACAGCAGGGACACAGAGGGATACAGCGGGGGACACAGCGGGACACAGTGGGACACAGCGGTGGACAGCGGTGACACAGCGGCACACAACGGGACACAACGGGGGACACAGCAGGGGACACAGCGGGGTATACAGCCCACACAGTGGGGGACACAGTGGGGGAAACACAGGGGGACACAGCGGGACACAGCGGGGACACAGCGGGACACAGAGGGGAAACAGCAGGGACACAGCGGGAGACACAACAGGGGACAGCGGGGACACACCGGGGGACAATGGGGACACAGCGCGACACAGCGTGGGACACAGCGGGGGACACAGCGGGACACAACAGGGGACAAGCGAGGACACAGCGGGACACAGCGGGAACACAGCGAGGACACAGCAGGGACACAGCGGGGGACACAGAGGGACACAGAGGGGGACACAGGGGGACACAGCGGGGACACAGCTGGACATAGCGTGGTACACAGCAGGACACAGCGGACACACAGTGGGGACACAGCGGGACACAGCGGGGACAGAGCGGGACAGAGCGGGACACAGCGAGGACACATTGGGACACAGAGGGGACACAGTGGAACTCAGCGGGGGAAACAGCAGTACACAGCGGGACATAGCGGGACACACTGGGGACACAGGGGGTCACAGAGGCGACACAGAGGGGAGTCACCAGGGGACACAGCGGGGGACAAACGGGACACCATGGGACACTGTGTGAAACAGCGGGACACAGAGGGGACACTGCGGGGACACAGCGGGTCAAAGCGGGGGACACAGCGGGACACCAAGGGACACAGTGTGACACAGCGGGTCAAAGCAGGGTACACAGCTGGGGACACAACGGGAAACAGCAGGGGACACAGCGGGACACAGCGGAACACAGCGGGGACAAAGCGGGGGACATAGCGGGGGACACAGCGGGACAAAGCGGGGACACAGGGGACCCAGCGGGGAAACAGCGGGGACTCAGGTGGGGACACAGAGGGACAATGGTGGTCACAGCGGGACACAGTGGCGACACAGCAGGGAGACAGCGGCAGACACAGCCGGACACAGCGGGACACAGAGGGACACAGCGGAGAACAGAGCGGAATACAGCGAGGGACACAGGGGGGACACAGCGTGACACAGCTGGGTCATAGCAAGGACACAGCAGGGACACTGCGGGGGACACAGCGGGACACCACGGGACACAGCGGTGGACAGCAGGGGATAGAGAGGGGACACAGCGGGATACAGTGGGGACACTGTTGGACACAGCGGGGTACTCAGCGGGACAGAGTGGGCGCACAGCGGTGACACAGCCGGATACAGCGGGACACAGCGGGACACAGCGGGACACAGCGGGGCACACAGCGGGGGACAGAGCGACGACAAAGTAGGGCACAGCGGGACACAGGGGGACTCAGCAGGGTCACAGCGGGACACAGCAGGGACACATCAGGGACACAGCGGGACACAGCGGGGAACACAGCAGGGGACACAGCGGGGACACAGCGGGACACAGGGGGACACAGCGGGGACACAGCAGGGACACATCAGGGACACAGGGGGACACAGAGGGGAACTCAGCGGGGGACACAGCGGGGACACAGCGGGACACAGGGGGACACAGCTGGGGACACAGCGGGACACAGCAGGGTACACAGCAGGGGACACAGCGGGACACAGCGGGACACAGAGGTGGACACAGGGGAGACACTGCGGGACACAGCGGGGGACACAGCGAGGACACATTGGGACACAGCAAGGACCCAGCGGAACACAGCGTGGGACACAGGGAGGACACAGCGGGACAGAGCGGGACACAGCGAGGACACAGCAGTAGACACAGCGGGACCCACTGAGGGACACAACGGGACACAGCGGGACACAGCGGGGGACATAGCGAGACAAAGCAGGGTACACAGCAGGGGACACAGCGGGACACAGTGGGGGAGACAGCGGGACACAGCGGGGGACACAGTGAGACAAAGCAGGGTACACAGCAGGGGACACAGCGGGACACAGCAGGACACAGCGGGGGACACAGCGAGGACACAGCGGGGGACACAGTGAGGACACAGAGGGACAGAGCAGGAATACAGCAGTAGGCACAGCGGGACACAGCAGGGGACACAGCGGGACACAGCGGGGGACACAGGGAGGACAGAGCGGGACACAGCGGGACACAGCAGGGACAGAGCGGGACACAGCAGGACACAGCGGGACACAGCGGGGGACACAGCGAGGACACAGCGGGGGACACAGCGGGGGACACAGTGAGGACACAGAGGGACAGAGCAGGAATACAGCAGTAGACACAGCGGGACACAGCAGGGGACACAGCAGGACACAGCGGGGGACACAGGGAGGACAGAGCAGGACACAGCAGGGACACAGCGGGGACTCAGCGGGGTACCCAGCAGGGGACAAAGCGGGACACCACGGGACACAACGGGACACAGCGGGGACAAGGGGGAGACAGAGTGGGACACAACGAGGACACAGCGGGACACAGCGGGGGACACAGCGGGACTCAGCAGGGTACACAGCAGGGGACACAGCGGGACACAGCGGGGGACACAGGGGAGACACTGCGGGACACAGCGGGGGACACAGCGAGGACACATTAGGATACAGCGGGGACACAGCGGGACTCAGCGGGGGACACAGCGGGTGACAAAGCCGGACACCAAGGGACACAGTGTGACACAGCAGGACACAGCGGGGACACTGCGGGGACACAGGGGGACACAGCGGGACACAGCGGGACACAGCGGGGGACACAGCAGGGGACAGCAGGGGACAGAGAGGGGACACAGCGGGACACAGCGGGGACACAGTTGGACACCGCGGGGTACTCAGCGGGACAGAGCGGGCGCACAGC
>NW_012294790.1:0-5556 GCF_000151885.1 Dipodomys ordii | reverse complement strand
GTCCCCGCTGTGTCACAATGTGTCCTCGCTGTGTCCCCACGCTGTGTCCCGCTGTGTTCCCCCCTGTGTCCCCCGCTGTGTACCGCTGAGTCCGTCTGTGTCCCCTGCTGTGTACCCTGCTCTGTCCCACTGTGTCCCCCGCTGTGTCCCGCTTTGTCATCGCTGTGTCCCCCGCTGTGTCCCGCTGTGTCCCACTGTGTCCTGTTGTGTCCCGCTATGTCCCACACTGTGTCCCGTTGTGTCCCCAGCTGTGTACCCCGCTGTGTCCCGCTGTGTCCCCGCTCTATCGATGCTGTGTCCCTCGCTGTTTCCCGCTGTGTCCCCCGCTGTGTCCTGCTGTGTCTTCCCTGTGGCCCCGCTGTGTCCCGCTGTGTCCCCGGTTGTGTCCCGCTGGGTCCCCTGCTGTGTCAATGCTGTGTCCCGCTGTGTTCCACTGTGTCCCGCAGTGTCCTCGCTGTGTCCCCCGCTGTGTCCTGCTTTGTCCACTGCTGTGTCCCGCTGTGTACCCCTCTGTGTCATCCGCTCTGTCCCTGCTGTGATCCGCTGTGTCCCGCTGTGTCTCGCTGTGTCCCCCGCTGAGTCCCGCTGTGTCCCCGCTGTGTCCCAATGTGTCCTCGCTGTGTCCCCCCCTGTGTCCCACTGTGTCCCCCCTGTGTCCCCCGCTGTGTCTCACGCTTTATCCCATCTGTGTCCCACTCTGTCCCGCTGTGTCCCGCTGTGCCCACACTGTGTCCCGTTGTGTCCACAGCTGTGTACCCCGCTGTGTCCCGCTGTGTCCCCGCTGTATCGACGCTGTGTCCCACTGGGTCATGCTGTGTCCTCCCTGTGTTCCCCGCTGTGTCCCGCTGTGTCCCCGCTGTGTGCCCGCTGTGTCCCGCTGTGTACTTCGTTGTGTCCAGCTGTGTCACCGCTGTGTCCTTGCTGTGTCCCCCGCTGTGTCCCACTGTGTCCTCACTGTGTCCCCCTCTGTGTCCCGCTGTGTCCCCCGCTATGTCCCGCTGTGTCCAGCTGTGTCCCGCTCTGTCCCCGCTTTGTGCCCGCTGTGTCCCGCTGTGTACTCCGTTGTGTCCAGCTGTGTCACCGCTGTGTCCCGCTGTGTCCTCTCTTTGTCTCCACTGTCCCCCGCTGTGTCCCCCGCTGTGTCCCGCTGTGTCCCGCTGTGTCCCCCGCTTTGTCCTGCTGTGTCGACGCAGTGTTCCCTCTGTGTCCTGCTGTGTCACACTGTGTCCCATGGTGTCCCGCTTTTTTCCCCGCTGTTTCCCCCTCTGAGTCCCCTTTGTGTCCCCACTGTGTCCCGCTGTGTCCTAGCTGTGTCCCCCGCTGTGTCCCGCTGTGTCCCCGCTGGGTCACAAGTTGTGTCCTGCTGTGTCCCGCTGTGTACCCCGCTGTGTCCCGCTATGTTCCCGCAATGTCCCCGCTGTGTCCCGCTGTGTCCCACTGTGTCCTCGCTGTGTCCCCCGCTGTGCCCCGTTGTGTCCCCAGCTGTGTACCCCGCTATGTCCCGCTGTGTCCCCGTTGTAATGACGCTGTGTCCCGCTGGGTCCCGCTGTGTCCTCGCTGTGTCCCGCTGTGTACCCCTATGTGTCCGCCGCTGTGTCCCGCTGTGTCCCGATGTGTACTGCTGTGTCCCCCGCTGAGTCCCGCTGTGTCCCCGCTGTGTCCAAATGTGTACTCACTGTGTCCCCCGCTGTGTCTCGCTGTGTCCCCCCTGTGTCCCCCGCTGTGTCCTGCTGTGTCCTCAATGTGTCCCCCGCTGTGTCCCGTTGTGTCCCCAGCTGTGTACCCCGCTGTGTCCCACTGTGTCCTCGCTGTATCGACGCTGTGTCCCGCTGTGTCCCGCTGTGTCTTCGCTGTGTTCCCCGCTGTGTACCTCGCTGTGTTCCCCGCTGTGTCCCGCTGTGTCCCCCGCTGTTTCCCCGCTGTGTCCCTCTATGTACCCCGCTGTGTATAGCTTTGTCTCTGATGTGTCTCGCTGTGTCTCATGCTCTGTCCCCCGCTGTGTCCCGCTGTGTCCCCCACTCTGTCCCGCTGTGTCCCGCTGTGTCCCCGCAGGGTCACCGCTGTTTCGCGCTGTGTCCCGCTGTGTCAGTGGTGTCCCACTTTGTCCCCCGCTGTGTCCCCAGCTGAGTCCCCGCTGTGTCCCCGCTGTGTCCTTCTGTGTCCTCACTGTGTCTCCCGCTCTGTCCCCCGCTGTGTCTCACGCTTTATCCCGTCTGTGTCCCACTCTGTCCTGCTGTGTCCCGCTGTGTCCACCATTGTGTCCCTTTGTGTCCCCAGCTGTGTAACCCGCTGTGTAACGCTGTGAATCCCACTGTATCAAGGCTGTGTCCCGCTGGGTCCCACTGTGTCCCTGCAGGGTCACCGCTGTTTCGCGCTGTGTCCCACTGTGTCAGTCGTGTCCCGCTTTGTTCCCCGCTGTGTCCCCAGCTGAGTCCCCGCTGTGTCCCCGCTTTGTCCCTCTGTGTCCTCGCTGTGTCCCCCGCTGTCTCCCGCTCTGTCCCCCGCTGTGTCTCACGCTTTATCCCGTCTGTGTCCCACTCTGTCCTGCTGTGTCCCGCTGTGTCCACCACTGTGTCCGTTTGTGTCCCCAGCTGTGTAACCCGCTGTGTAACGCTGTGAATCCCGCTGTATCAAGGCTGTGTCCCGCTGTGTCCCGCTGTGTCCTTGCTCTGTTATTCGTGGTGTCCCCCTCTGTCCCCCACTGTGTCCCCTGCTCTGTCCTACTGTGTCTCCCGCTGTGTCCCGCTGTGTCCCGCTGTGTCCCCCGCTTTGTCCCGCTGTGTCGACGCAGTGTTCCCTCTGTGTCCTGCTGTCACACTGTGTCCCATGGTGTCCCGCTTTTTCCCCCGCTCTTTCCCCCGCTGAGTCCCCTTTGTGTCCCCATTGTGTCCCGCTGTGTCCCGCTGTGTCCTAGCTGTGTCCCCCGCTGTGTCCCGCTGTATCCCCGCTGTGTCCCAAGCTGTGTCCCGCTGTGTCCCGCTGTGTACCCCGCTGTGTCCCGCTATGTTTCCGCAGTGTCCCCGCTGTGTCCTGCCGTGTCCCACTGTGTCCTCGCTGTGTCCCCCGCTGTGTCCCGTTGTGTCCCCAGCTGTGTACCCCGCTGTGTACCGCTGTGTCCCCGCTGTTTCGATGCTGTGTCTTGCTGTGTCCCACTGTGTCCTCGCTGTGTCCCCCACTGTGTTCTGCTGTGTCACCCGCTGTGTCCCGCTTTGTCCCCCGCTGTGTCCCGCTGTGTCCCCGAAGGGTCACCGCTGTTTCCCGCTGTGTCCCACTGTGTTCCGTGGTGTCCCGCTTTGTCCCCCGCTGTGTCCCCAGCTGAGTCCGCGCTGTGTCCCCGCTGTGTCCCGCTGTGTCCTCGCTGTGTCCCCCGCTGTCTCCCGCTCTGTCCCCCGCTGTGTCTCACGCTTTATCCCGTCTGTGTCCCACTCTGTCCCGCTGTGTCCCGCTGTGTCCACACACTGTGTCCCTTTGTGTCCCCAGCTGTGTAACCCGCTGTGTAACGCTGTGAATCCCGCTGTATCGAGGCTGTGTCCCGCTGGGTCCCGCTGTGTCCTTGCTCTGTTATTCGTGGTGTCCCCCTCTGTCCCCCGCTGTGTCCCCCGCTCTGTCCTACTGTGTCCCCCGCTGTGTCCCGTTGTGTCCCGCTGTGTCCCCCGCTGTGCCCCTGCTGTGTCCCCACTGTATCCCCGCTGTGTCACGCTGTGTCCTGCTGTGTCCCGTTGTGTCCCGCTGTAACCCTGCTGAGTCCCCCTGTGTCCCCGCTGTGTCCTGCTGTGTCGTCGCTCTGTCCTCCGCTGTGTCCCGCTGTGTCCTCTGCTGTGTCCCGCTGTGTCAGTCTGTGTCCCGCTGTATCCCGCTGTGACCCCGCTGAGTCCCCGCTGTGTCCTCGCTGTGTCCCCTGCTGTGTCCCGCCGTGTCCTCGCTGGGTCCCCCGCTGTGTCCCGCTGTGTCCCGCTGTGTCCCTGCTGTGTCCTGCTGTGTCCCGCTGTGTCCCCGCTTTGTGCCCGCTGTGTCCCGATGTGTACTTCGTTGTGTCAGGCTGTGTCCCCCGCTTTGTCCCGCTGTGTCCCCGCAGTGTCCCCGCTGTGTCCCGCTGTGTCACACTGTGTCCCATGGTGTCCTGCTTTGTCCCCAGCTGTGTCCCCCGCTGAGTCCCCTCGGTGTCCTGCTGTGTCCTCGCTGTGTGCCCCGCTGTCTCCCACTTTGTCCCACGCTGTGTCCCACTGTGTCCTCGCTGTGTCCACCGCTGTGTCCCGCTATGTCCCCGCTGTGTCCCAAGCTGTGTCCCGCTGTGTCCCGCTGTGTCCCGCTTTGTCCCCTGCTGTGTCCCCCGCTGAGTCCCCGCTGTGTCCCCGCTGTGTCCCGCTCTGTCCTCCCTGTGTCCCCAGCTGTGTCCCTCTGTGTTCCCCTGCTGTGTCCCGCTGTGTCTACTGCTGTGTTCCTGCTGTGTCCCGCTGTGTCCCGCTGTGTCCCCCTGTGTCCTCACTGTGTCCCATGCTGTGTTCTGCTGAGTACTTGCTGTGTCCCCCGATGTGCCCCGTTGTGTCCCCAGCTGTGTACCCCGCTGTGGTCCAACCTGTCCCCGCTGTATCGACGCTGTGTCCCGCTGTGTCCCGCTGTGTCCTCGCTGTGTCCACCACTGTGTCCTGCTGTGTCCACCGCTGTGTACCGCTGTGTCCCCAGTTGTGTCCCACTGTGTCCCGCTGTGGCCCCCGCTGTGTCCTCCGCTGTGTCCCGCTGTGTCCCCCGCTGTCTCCCACTGTGTCCACTGCTGTGTCCCCGCTGTGTCCCGCTTTTTCCCCCGCTGTGTCCCGCTGTGTCCTCGCTGTGTCTCCCGCTGTGTCCCGCTGTGTCCTTGCTGTGTCCCCTGCTGTGTCCCCGCTGTGGCCCCTCTGTGTCCCGCTGTGTCCCGCTCTGTCCCTGCTGTGTCCTGCTGTGTCACGCTGTGTCCCCACTTTGTACCCGCTGTGTCCCGCTGTGTATTCCGTTGTGTCAGGCTGTGTCCCCCGCTTTGTCCCGCTGTGTCCCCGCAGTGTCCCCGCTGTGTCCCGCTGTGTCACACTGTGTCCCATGGTGTCCTGCTTGGTCCCCAGCTGTGTCCCCCGCTGAGTCCCCTCGGTGTCCTGCTGTGTCCTCGCTGTGTGCCCCGCTTTCTCCCACATTGTCCCACGCTGTGTCCCACTGTGTCCTCGCTGTGTCCCCCGCTGTGTCCCGCTGTGTCCCCCACTCTGTCCCGCTGTTTCCCGCTGTGTCCCCCGCTGTGTCCCGCTGTGTCCCCGCAGGGTCACCGTTGTTTCGCGCTCTGTCCCGCTGTGTTCTGTGGTGTCCCGCTTTGTCCCCCGCTGTGTCCCCAGCTGAGTCCCCGCTGTGTCCCGCTGTGTCCTCGTTTTTTCCCCCGCTGTCTCCCGCTCTGTCCCCCGCTGTGTCTCACGCTTTATCCCATCTGTGTCCCACTCTGTCCCGCTGTGTCCCGCTGTGTCCACCACTGTGTCCCTTTGTGTCCCCAGCTGTGTAACCTGCTGTGTAACGCTGTGAATCCCGCTGTATCGAGGCTGT
>NW_012294789.1:0-5557 GCF_000151885.1 Dipodomys ordii | reverse complement strand
TCATCCTGCTGTGTCCCCCGCTGTGTCCCACTGTGTCCCCCGCTGTGTCACTGCTGTGTCCCGCTGTGTCTTTGCTGTGTCCCCCGCTGTCTCCCACTGTGTCCCCGCTGTGTCCCAAGTGGTGTCCCACTGTGTCCCGCTGTGTCCCACTGTGTCCCGCTGTGTCCCGCTGTGCCCCCACTGTGTCCCGTTGTGTCCACAGCTGTGTACCATGCTGTGTAATGCTGTGTCCCTGATGTATCGACGCTGTGTCCCGCTGGGTCCCGCTGTGTCCTCGCTGTGTTCCCCGCTGTGTTCCGCTGTGTCCCCCGCTGTGTCCCCCGCTGTGTCCTCGCTGTGTCCCCCGCTGTGTCCCGCTGTGTCCTCGCTGGGTCCTCCGCTGTGTCCCGCTGTGTCCCCCGCTGTGTCCCGCTGTGTCCTGCTGTGTCCCGCTCTGTCCCTGCTGTGTCCCTCTGTGTCCTGCTGTGTCCCCGTTATGTGCCCGCTGTGTCCCACTGTGTACTCCGTTGTGTCCAGCTGTTTCACCGCTGTGTCCCGCTGTGTCCCCTCTCTGTCTCCGCTGGCCCCCACTGTGTCCCCCGCTGTGTCCCCCGCTGTTGCCCGCTTTGTCCCCCGCTTTGTCCCGCTGTGTCCCCGCAGTGTCCCTGCTGTGTCCCTCTGTGTCACACTGTGTCCCATGGTGTCCCGCTTTGTCCTCCGCTGTGTCCCCTCTCTGTCACCGCTTTCCCCAACTGTGTTCCCTGCTGTGTCCCACTGTGTCCTCGCTGTGTCTCCCGCTGTCTCTCGCTTTGACCCACGCTGTGTCCCGCTGTGTCCCTCTGTATCCTCGCTGTGTCCCCCGCTGTGTCCCTCTGTGTCCCCGCTGTGTCCCAAGCTGTGTCCCTCTGTGTCCCGCTGTGTATCCTGCTGTGTCCCACTATGTCCCCGCAGTGTCCCCGCTGTGTCCCGCTGTTTCCCGCTCTGTCCTCGCTGTGTCCGCCGCTGTGTCCCGTTGTGTCCCCAGCTGTGTACCCCGCTGTGTCCCGCTGTGTCCCCGCTGTATCGACGCTGTGTCCCGCTGGGTCCCGCTATGTCCTCCCTGTGTTCCCCGCTGTGTCCCGCTGTGTCCCCCACTATGTCCTGCTGTTTCCCTGCTGTGTACCACTGTGTCCCGCTGTGTCCCCCGCTTTTTCCCGCTCTGTCCCCGCAGTGTCCCCGCTGTGTTCCACTATGTCACACTGTGTCCCATGTGTCCCGCTTTGTCCCCCGCTGTGTCCCTCGCTGAGTCCCCTCTGTGTCGCCACTGTGTCCTCGCTGTGTCCCCCGCTGTCTCCCGCTTTTTCAACCGCTATGTCCCGCTCTGTCCCACTGTGTCCTCGCTGTGTCCTCCGCTGTGTCCCGCTGTGTCCCCGCTGTGTCCCAAGTGGTGTCCCGCTGTGTCCCGCTGTGTCCCGCTGTGTCTCGCTCTGTCCCTGTTGTGTCCCGCTGTGTCCCGCTGTGTCCCTGCTGTGTGCCAGCTGTGTCCCGCTGTGTAATCCTTTGTGTCCAGCTGTGTCACCGCTGTGTCCCGCTGTGTACCCCGCTGTGTCCCACTGTGTTCCCCCTGTGTACCCCGCTGTGTCCCGCTTTGTTCCCGCAGTGTCCCCGCTGTGTCCCGCTTTGTTCCCGCAGTGTCCCCACTGTGTCCCGCTGTGTTCTGCTGTGTCCTCGCTGTGTCCCCCGCTGTGTCCCGTTGTGTCCCCAGCTGTGTAACCCACTGTGTCCCGCTGTGTCCCCACTGGATCGACGCTGTGTCCCGCTGGGTCCCGCTGTGTCCTCCGTGTGTTCCCCACTGTCCCGCTACGTACCCCTCTGTGTCCCTCGCTGTGACCCGCTGTGTCCCGCTGTGTACTGCTGTGTCCCCAGCTGAGTCCCGCTGTTTCCCCGCTGTGTCCCAATGTGTCCACGCTGTGTCCTGGGCTCATCAGCGCTGGGTCCCGCTGGGTCCCCCCTGTTTCCCCCGCTGTGTCCCGCTGTGTCCGGCTGTGTCCCCCGCTGTGTCCCCCGCTGTGTCCCCCACAGTGTCAGCGCTTTGTCCCGCTGTGTCCTCACTGTGTCCCCGCTGTCTCCCGCTCTGTACCCCGCTGTGTCTCAAGCTTTTTCCCCGCTGTGTCCCACTGTGTCCCGCTGTGTCCCGCTGTGTCCCCCACTGTGTCCCGTTGTGTCAACAGCTGTGTACCCCGCTGTGTCCCGCTGTGTCCCCGCTGTATCGTCGCTGTGTCCCGCTGGGTCCTGCAGTGTCTCTCTCTGTGTTCCCCACTGTGTCCCGCTGTGTCTCCCGCTGTGTCCCTCGCTGTGTCCCCCGCTGTGTCCCGCTGTGTCCCGCTGTGTCCCCCGCTGTGTCCTTGCTGTGTCCCCGCTGGGTCCCGCTGGGTCCCACAGTGTCCCCCGCTGAGTCCGGTTGTGTCACCGCTGTGTCCCGCTGTGTCCCCGCTCTATCGACGCTGTGTCCCGCTGGGTCCCGCTGTGTCCTCTCTTTGTTCCCCGCTGTGTCCCCCGCTGTGTCTCTCGCTGTGTCCCGCTGTGTCCCCGGCTGTGTCCGGCTGTGTCCCGCTGTGTCCCCCGCTGTGTCCTTGCTGTGTCCCTGCTGTGTCCCGCTGTGTCCCGCAGTGTCCCCAGCTGTGTCCCGCTGTGTCACCGCTGTGTCCCGCTTTGTCCTCGCTGTGACCCCGCTGTGTCCCGCTTTGTGCCTGCTGTGTACCCCGCTGTGTCCCTCTGTGTCCCCTGCTGTGTCCCGCTGTGTCCCCTGCTGTGTCCCCACTGTGTCACGCTGTGTTTCCCTGTGTCCGGCTGTGTCCTCGCTGTCTCCCTCAGTGTCCAGCTGTGTCTTCCCTGTGTCCCCCGCTGTGTCCCGCTGAGTCCCCTGCTGTGTCCCGCTGTGTCCCGCTGTGTCCCCCGCTGAGTCCCGCTGTGTCCCCGCTGTGTCCCAATGTGTCCTCGCTGTATCCCCCCCTGTGTCCTGCTGTGTCCCCCCTGTGTCCCCCTCTGTGTCCCGCTGAGTTCCTCTGTGTCCCCTGCTGTGTCCCCCGCTCTGTCCCACTGTGTCCCCCTCTGTGTCCCGCTGTGTCCCTCTGTGTACTGCAGTGTCCCCCGCTGAGTCCCGCTGTGTCCCCGCTGTGTCCCAATGTGTCTTCGCTGTGTCCCACGCTGTGTCCCCCTCTGTCCCCCGCTGTGTCCCGCTGTGTCCACTGCTGTGTCCACATTGTGTCCCGTTGTTTCCCCAGCTGTGTCCCGCTGTGTCGTCACTGTGTCCCGCTGTGTCCTTGCCTTGTCCACCATGTGTCCCGCAGTGTACCCTGCTGTGTCCCCCGGGTGTCCCGCTGTGTACCCTGCTGTTTCCCGCTGTGTCACGTTTTGTCCCGCTCTTTCCCCACTGTGTCCCGTTGTATTCCGGCTGTGTGCCCGCTGTGTTCCACTGTGTAATCTGCTGTGTCTCGCTTTGTACCCGTTGTGTTTCGCTGTGTCCCCCGCTCTGTCCCCCGCTGTGTCCCGCCTTGTCCCCCTCTGTGTCCCGCTGTGTCCTGCTGTGTCCCCCGCTGTGTCCCGCTGTATCCACGCAGTGTCCCGCTTTATCCCACTGTGTCCCGCTGTGTTCCGTGTTGTCCCGTTTGTGCCCCTCAGGGTCCACCGCTGTGTCCCAACTGTGTCCGCGCTGTGTCCCGCTGTGTCCTCTATGTGTCCCCTGCTGTGTCCTGCTCTGTTCCCCGCTGTGTCGCCCACTTTGTCCCAACTCTGCCCCGCTGTGTCCCGCTGTGTCCCCGCAGGTTCACCGCTGTTTCACGCTGTGTCCTGCTGTTTTCCGTGGTGTCCCGCTTTGTCCCCCGCTGTGTCCCGCTGTGTCCACTGCTGGGTCCCCGCTGGGTCCCGCTGTGTCTCGCTGTTTCCCGCTGTGTCCTCGCATTGTCCCATGCTGTGTTAAGCTGTGTCCTCCCTGTGTTCCCCGCTGTGCCCTGCTGTGTCCCCCGCTGTGCCCCGCAGTGTCCCGCTGTGTCCCGCTGTGTCCTCGCTGTGTCAAACTGTGTTCCCCCTGTTTCCCCGCTGGGTCCTGCTGTGTCCCGCTGTGTCCCGCTGTGTCCCCCGCTTTGTCCCGCTGTGTCCCCGCAGTGTCCCCGCTGTGTCCCGCTGTGTCCCACTGTGTCCTGTGGTGTCCCGCTTTGTCCCCCGTTATGTCCACTGCTGAGTCCCCTCTGTGTCCCCGCTGTGTCCCCCGCTGTGTCCCGCTGTGTCCCCCGCTGTGTCCTGCTGTGTCCCGCTGTGTCCTGCTGGGTCCCGCAGTGTCCCCGCTGTGTCCCCGCTGTGTCCCGCTGTGTCCCCCGCTGTGTCCCTCGCTGTGTCCCCCTCTGTGTTCCGCTGTGTCCCGCTGTGTCATCCGCTGTGTCCTTGTTGTGTCCCTGCTGGGTCCCGCTGTGTCACCGCTGTGTCCCGCTGTGTCCCCGCTCTATAGACGCTGTGTCCCGCAGTGTCCCCCGCTGTGTCCCGCTGGGTCCCGCTGTGTCCCCCGCTGTGTCCCGCTGTGTCCCCGCAGGTTCACCACTGTTTCACGCTGTGTCCTGCTGTGTTCCGTGGTGTCCCGCTTTGTCCCCCGCTGTGTCCTGCTGTGTCCACTGCTGGGTCCCCGCTGTGTCTCGCTGTGTCTCGCTGTGTCCCGCTGTGTCCTCGCTTTGTCCCATGCTGTGTTAAGCTGTGTCCTCACTGTGTCCCCCGCTGTGTCCCGCTGTGTCCCTTGCTGTGCCCCGCAGTGTCCCGCTGGGTCCCGCTGTGTCCCCCGCTGTGTCCCGCTGTGTCCCACGGTTTGCCCCGCAGTGTCCCGCTGTGTCCCGCTCTGTCCCCCACTGTGTCCCCCGCTGAGTCCTCTATGTGTCGCCGCTGTGTCCCGCTGTGTCCTCGCTGTGTCCCCTGCTGTGTCCCTCTGTGTACCCCGCTGTGTCCAGCTTTGTCCCCGCTGTGTCTCGCTGTGTCCCACGCTCTGTCCCACACTGTGTCCCGCAGTGTCCCCCGCTGTGTCCCGCAGTGTCCCCCGCTGTGTCCCACTGTGTCCCCCGCTGAGTCCCCGCTGTGTCACCGCTGTGTCCCGCTGTTTCCTCGCTGTGTCCCCTGCTGTCTCCCTCTCTGCCCCCGCTGTGTCTCACGCTTTGTCCCCACTGTGTCCCACTGTGTCCCGCTGTGTCTGGCTGTGCCCCCATTGTGTCCCGTTGTGTCCACAGTGTGTACCATGCTGTGTAACGCAGCCTCCCCGCTGTATCGACGCTGTGTCCCGCTGTGTCCCGCTGTGTCCTCGCTGTGTTCCCCACTGTGTCCCGCTGTGTCCCCCGCTGTGTCCCCCGCTGTGTCCTCCTTGTGTCCCCTGTTGTTCCCGCTGTGTCCTCACTGGGTAGCCCACTGTGTCCCACTGTGTCCTCCGCTGTGTACCACGCTGTGTAACTCTGTGTGCCCGCTGTATCGACGCTGTGTCCCGCTGTGTCCACGCTTTGTCCTCGCTGTGTTCACACGCTGTGTCCTGCTGTGTCCCCCGCTGTGTTCCCCGCTGTGTCCCTCTTGT
>NW_012294788.1:0-3559 GCF_000151885.1 Dipodomys ordii | reverse complement strand
TCAGGGGGAGGAGAGGGAGGGCAAGAGATGGGAAGGGATGGGAAGGGGAAACAATAGGAGGCTACAATGCTTGATAAGAAATGGACTCATTACCTTGCCCATGTAATTGTAACCCCTCTGCTCAGTATTTTCACAATTAAAGAAACAAACAAACAGTTGAAAGGACATATTGTATTCGTGAGCTGTAACATTCGTGATTAATCATGCAAGAGCCCCCAAACTAAAGCACAGCATCCCTGCAATTCCAGCCATATTCTCAAAGGTCTTGCTGGATCGTGGGAGCTCAAAAGCTGGCTCTGAGAGGAAACACGCTGAGGGTGGGTTTTTCTTTTTCTCTTTTCCTTTCTTTTGGTGCCCGTCCTGGATTTGAACCCGGGCCTACGCGCTTCCCGCTGTCCCTGCGCTGTGAGCTCAAAGCCAGAGCTGCACCACGGGCACACGGCCCTGCTTCCGAGGCCTGGGGGTCCTCTGAGGCGGGGTTAGGAACTGGGGAACCAGCAGAAGGGGCACAGGGGCTCTGCATGCACCAACCCACACTGGCCGCTGTCAGCTCTGGGGCCCCTTGAAAGAGGGTGGGGCCAGGCCTGTGAGGCCAGGGTGCGGGCTGGGCCAGGCCACCAGCACAGGAGTCGGGGGACAGGCAGTGGACTTCAGGGCAAGACAGAGCTCTGTGAGGATAGAGCGGCCGATATCGGGGACCAGGGGGAGAGTTTGGGGTTCAGATAACCCATTTAGAGACAGAGACAAGGAAGTCGCTTTAGGTGCTGCGAGGTTATGTGCACCTTCTCCTGACCAGTGCTGCTCCTGACCAGTGCTGCCCCTGACCAGTGCTGCTCCTGACCAGTGCTGCCCCTGACCAGTGCTCCTCCTGGCCAGTGCTGCTCCTCCTGACCAGTGCTGCCCCTGACCAGTGCTGCTCCTGACCAGTGCTGCTCCTCCTGGCCAGTGCTGCTCCTCCTGATGCTGCCCCTGACCAGTGCTGCTCCTGACCAGTGCTGCTCCTCCTGACCAGTGCTGCTCCTCCTGACCAGTGCTGCTCCTGACCAGTGCTGCTGCTGACCAGTGCTGCTCCTGACCAGTGCTGCTCCTGACCAGTGCTGCCCCTGACCAGTGCTGCTCCTCCTGACCAGTGCTGCTCCTGACCAGTGCTGCTCCTGACCAGTGCTGCTCCTCCTGACCAGTGCTGCTGCTGACCAGTGCTGCTGCTGACCAGTGCACCTCCTGACCAGTGCTGCTCCTCCTGACCAGTGCTGCTCCTGACCAGTGCTGCTCCTCCTGACCAGTGCTGCTCCTGACCAGTGCTGCTGCTTCTGACCAGTGCTGCTCCTGACCAGTGCTGCTCCTGACCAGTGCTGCTCCTCCTGACCAGTGCTCCTCCTGACCAGTGCTGCTGCTGACCAGTGCTGCTCCTGACCAGTGCTGCTCCTGACCAGTGCTGCTCCTCCTGACCAGTGCTGCTCCTGACCAGTGCTGCTGCTCCTGACCAGTGCTGCTCCTGACCAGTGCTGCTCCTCCTGACCAGTGCTGCTGCTGACCGTGCTGCTCCTGACCAGTGCTGCTCCTCCTGACCAGTGCTGCTCCTGACCAGTGCTGCTCCTGACCAGTGCTGCTGCTGACCAGTGCTGCTGCTGACCAGTGCTGCTGCTCCTGACCAGTGCTGCTCCTGACCAGTGCTGCCCCTGACCAGTGCTCCTTCTGACCAGTGCTGCTCCTCCTGACCAGTGCTGCTCCTCCTGACCAGTGCTGCTCCTTCTGACCAGTGCAGCTGCTCCTGACCAGTGCTGCTGCTGACCAGTGCTGCTGCTCTGACCAGTGCTGCTCTGACCAGTGCTCCTCCTGACCAGTGCTGCTCCTCCTGACCAGTGCTGCTCCTGACCAGTGCTGCTGCTCCTGACCAGTGCTGCTGCTGACCAGTGCTGCTGCTTCTGACTAGTGCTGCTCCTGACCAGTGCTGCTGCTGACCAGTGCTGCTCCTGACCAGTGCTGCTCCTGACCAGTGCTCCTCCTGACCAGTGCTGCTGCTTCTGACCAGTGCTGCTCCTGACCAGTGCTGCTGCTGACCAGTGCTGCTGCTCCTGACCAGTGCTGCTCCTGACCAGTGCTCCTCCTGACCAGTGCTGCTCCTGACCAGTGCTGCTCCTCCTGACCAGTGCTGCTCCTGACCAGTGCTGCTCCTCCTGACCAGTACTGATCCTGACCAGTGCTGCTCCTGACCAGTGCTGCTCCTGACCAGTACTGCTCCTGACCAGTGCTGCTCCTGACCAGTGCTGCTCCTGACCAGTGCTCCTCCTGACAGTACTGATCCTGACCAGTGCTGCTCCTGACCAGTGCTCCTCCTGACCAGTGCTGCTCCTGACCAGTGCTGCTGCTGACCAGTGCTGCTCCTAGTAGCTTCAGTCTTTCCCTGTTCCCTGAATTTGAACTGCCATCCTCAGATCTCTGCCTCCTGAATAATGAGGCTTATAGGTGTGAGCCATCTCCACCCAGCTATTGGAACAGCTTTTTATCTTTCTTTTTTGGAAAACTGGACTTGAGCTCTGGGTCTGACACTTGTGCTCATTGCCTGGCCCTCCACCACCGAGCCTTGAATGCCTTGTGCATCTGCCTCCTCCCTGTGTTCTCTATCACCTCAAGACCAGGGCCTCGCTGCCTGCGCCTCCTCCCTGTGTTCTCTATCATCTCACACGGGGGCCTCGCTGCCTGCGCCTCCTCCCTGTGTTCTCTATCACCTCAGGACCAGGGCCTCGCTGCCTGCGCCTCCTCCCTGTGTTCTCTATCATCTCACACGGGGGCCTCGCTGCCTGCGCCTCCTCCCTGTGTTCTCTATCATCTCACACGGGGGCCTCGCTGCCTGCGCCTCCTCCCTGTGTTCTCTATCATCTCACACGGGGGCCTCGCTGCCTGCGCCTCCTCCCTGTGTTCTCTATCATCTCACACGGGGGCCTCGCTGCCTGCGCCTCCTCCCTGTGTTCTCTATCACCTCACACGGGGGCCTCGCTGCCTGCGCCTCCTCCGTGTTCTCTATCATCTCACACGGGGGCCTCGCTGCCTGCGCCTCCTCCCTGTGTTCTCTATCATCTCACATGGGGACCTCGTTGCCTGCGCCTCCTCCCTGTGTTCTCTATCATCTCACACAGGGCCTCGCTGCCTGCGCCTCCTCCCTGTGTTCTCTATCATCTCACACAAGAGCCTCGCTGCCTGCGCCTCCTCCCTGTGTTCTCTATCATCTCACACAAGGCCTCGCTGCCTGCGCCTCCTCCCTGTGTTCTCTATCATCTCACACGGGGGCCTCGCTGCCTGTGCCTCCTCCCTGTGTTCTCTATCATCTCACACAGGGCCTCGCTGGCTGCGCCTCCTCCCTGTGTTCTCTATCATCTCACACGGGGGCCTCGCTGCCTGCGCCTTCTCCCTGTGTTCTCTATCATCTCACACGGGGGCCTCGCTGCCTGCGCCTCCTCCCTATGTTCTCTATCACCTCAAGACCAGGGCCTCGCTGCCTGCGCCTCCTCCCTGTGTTCTCTATCATCTCACACGGGGGCCTCGCTGCCTGCGCCTCCTC
>NW_012294787.1:0-3162 GCF_000151885.1 Dipodomys ordii | reverse complement strand
GGACAAGCAGGGGACAAAGTGGGGACACAGCGGGACACAGCGGGACAAAACGGGACACAGTTGGACACAGCGGGGACACAGCAGGGGACACAGTGGGGGACAGCGGGGAAACAGCTGGACACAGCAGGATACAGCGGGAAACAGCGGGGACACAGCGGGGACACAGCGGAACACAGTGGGGACACAGCCGGGGACAGCAGGGAGATACAGCCGGCACACAGCGGGGACACATTGGTACACAGCAGGACACAGCCGGTACACAGCAATACACAGCGGAACACAGCGGGAAACACAACCGGACACAGCGGGGGACACAGCGGGGGACACAGCGGGACACAGCGGGACACAGTGGGGACAGAGCGGGACACAGCAGGGACACTGCGGTGGACACAACGGGGCACAAAGTTAGACATCACGGGATACAGCAGAACATAGCGGGGACACAGCGGGGGATACAGCGGGTGACACAGAGGGAACACAGTGGGTGACAGCGGTGACACAGCTGGGGACAGCGGGGACACACCGGGACACAGCGGGGGACAGCGCGGAAACAGGGGGGACAAAGCGATACACAGCAGGAGACACAGCGAGGACACAGCGGGGACACAGGGGGGATAGAGCGGGGGACAGCGGGGACACCCCTGGGGACAGCAGTGACACAGCGGGACACAGCGGGGGACAGCGGGAACACAGAGGGACACAGCGGGGACACACCGGGGACACAGCGGGACACACTGGGGACACAGCGGGGACACAACGGGACACAGCGGGGGACATCGGGGACACAGCGGGACACAGCGGGACACAGCAGGGACACAACAGGGACACAGCGGGTCACAGCAGGGACACAGTGGGGGACACAGCGAGGACACAGCGGGACACAGAGGGATACTCAGAGAGGACACAGCGTGACACATGGGGACACAGCAGGGGTCACAGAGAGGACACAGCGGGACACAAATGTGGACACAGCATGGACACAGTGGGACACAGCGGGAAAGAGTGTGACACAGCGGGGGACACAGCCGGGGACACAGCGGGGTACAGCGGCACACAGTGGGGACAAAGTGGGGGACACAGCGGGGGACACAACGGGTGACACAGCGGGACACAGTGGGTTACACAAAGGGACACAGCGGGAGACACTGTAGTGGACACAGTGGTACTTATCGGGACACAGCGGGACACAGCGGGGAACACAGCGGGGGACACAGCAGGACACAGCGGGACACAGCCCGACACAGCTGGGGACATAGCGGGTGACACAGTGGGTCACAGCTGCGGATAAAGCGAGGACACAGCAGGGACACTGCAGTACACAGCGGGTCACAGCTTGGAAATAGTGGGGGACACAGCAGAGGACACAGCGGGATACAGAAGGACACAGCGAGGACACAGCGGGGACGTAGGAGGACACTGGGGGACAAAGTGGGACACAGCGGGGACACAGAGGGACATAGAGGTTACACAGACAGGACACACCAGGGACACAGCAGAACACAGCGGGGACACAGCGGGGACACAGCGAGACACAGCGGGACCCAGCGGGGACACAGCGGGGACACAGCGGGACACAGCGGGGAACACAGAGGCGGAAACAGCAGGACACAGCGGGACACAGCGGGAGACAGCGGGACACAGCGGTGACACAGCGAGGACACAGCGGGACACAGCGGGACACAGCGGGGAACACCGCGGGGGACACAGCGGGACACAGCTGGGGACACAGCATGGACACAGCGGGTCACAGTGGGGAAATAGTGGGGGACACAGCGGGGGACACAGCGGGATATAGAAGGACACAGGGAGGACAGAGCGGGTTACAGGAGGACACAGCGGGGACACAGCGGGGACACAGCGGGGGACACAGTGGGACACAGCGGGGACACAGAGGGACTCAGCGGTTACACAGCGAGGACACACCAGGGACACAGCGGGACACAGCAGACACACGGCGGGGACACAGCGGGACACAGAGAGGACACATCGGGACACAGTGGGGGATACAGCGGGGGACAGCGGAGACACACTGGCGGCCAGCGGGGACACAGAGGGGCACAGCGGGACACAGCGGGGGACACAGCGGGACACAGTGGGGGACACAGCGGGGAACACAGCGGAACACAGAGGAACACAAAGAGGACACAGCGGGACACACCAGGACACAGCGGAGACACAGCGGGGACAGAGCAGGACACAGCCGGGGACACAGGCCGACAAAGCAGGACACAGCGGGAAACAGCAGGACACAGCGGGGGACACACCGGGACACTGTGGGGATCACAGCAAGAACACAGCCGGACACAGGAGGACACAGCGGGGACACAGCGGGGACACAGCAGGGGACACTGTGGGACAAAGCGGGGGACACAACGAGGACACAGCGGGGAAATAGGGGGACACTGCGGGACACAGTGGAACACAGCGTGGACACAGAGGGACATAGCAGTTACACAGGAAGGACACACCAGAGACACAGCGGGACACAGCGGCGACAAAGCTGGGACACAGCGACACACACCGCGACCCAGCGGGGACACAGCGGGGACCTTGGGGGACACAGCGGGGGACACAGAGACGGACCCAGCAGAACACAGCGGGACACAGTGCGACACAGCAGGACACAGCGGGGACACAGCGAGGACACAGCGGGACACAGCGGGGACACAGCAGGGGACACAGCAGGACACAGAGGGGAACAAAGGGGGCACACAGCGGGACACAGTGGGATACAGCGGGGTACACAGCGGGACACAGTGGAGACACAGCGGAGGCACAGTGGGAAACAGCGGGACACAGCGGGAGACAAAGTGGGACACACCGGGATACAGCGTGACACAGCAGGGGACACAGCGGAGCCACAGCCGCACACAGCGGGAGAGAGTGGAACACAGCAGGGACATAGCGGGGACACAGCAGGGACACAGCGGGTCACAGCAGAGAAACAGTGGGGGACACAGCGAGGACACAGCGGGACACAGAGTGATACACAGAGAGGACACAGCGTGACACATGGGGACACAGCGGCACACAGCGGGGGACACAGAGAGGACACAGCGGGACACAAATGAGGACACAGCAAGGACACAGCGGGACACAGCGGGTACAGAGCGGGGACACAGCGGGAGACACAGTCGGGGACACAGCGGGGTACAGCGGCAC
>NW_012294786.1:0-2395 GCF_000151885.1 Dipodomys ordii | reverse complement strand
CACAGCGGGGGACAGCGGGGACACACATGCAGACAGCGGGGACACAACGGGACACAGCGGGGGACATCGGGGACACAGCGGGGGACATCGGGGACACAGCGGGACACAGCGGGACACAGTGGGACACAGCAGGGACACAGCAGGGACACAGCGGGTCACAGCGGGGACACAGTGTGGGACACAGCGAGGACAAACGGGACACAGAGGGATACACAGAGAGGACACAGCGTGACACATGGGGACACATCGGGACACAGCGGGGGACACAGAGAGGACACAGCGGGACACAAATGGGGACATAGCAAGGACACAGCGGGACACAGCGGGAAAGAGAGGGACACAGCGGGGGACACAGCCGGGGACACAGCAGGACACAGCGGGACACAGCGAGGGACACAGTAGGGACACATTGGGTCACAGCGGGGACACAGTGGGGGACACAGCAAGGACACAGCGGGACACAGAGGGTACACAGTGAGGACACAGCGTGACACATGGGGACCCAGCGAGGACACAGCGGGACACAAATGGGGACACAGCAAAGACACAGCAGGACACAGCGTGAAAGAGCGGGACAGAGCAGGGGACACAGCCGGGGACACAGCGGGACAGAGCAGGGGACACAGCGGGGACACAGCGGGACACAGTGGGGACACAGCAGGACACAGAGGGATACACAGAGAGGACACAGCGTGACACATGGGGACACAGTGGGACACAGCGGGGGACACAGAGAGGACACAGCGGGACACAAATGAGGACACAGCAAGGACACAGCGGGACACAGCGGAAAGAGAGGGACACAGCGGGAGACACAGTCGGGGACACAGCGGGGTACAGCGGCACACAGTGGGGACACAGCGGGGGACACAGCGCGGGACACAACGGGTGACACAGCGGGGCACAGTGGGGTGCAAAAAGGGACACAGCGGGAGACACTGTAGTGGACACAGTGGGACTTATCGGGACACAGCGGGACACAGCGGGGAACACAGCGGGGGACATAGCCGGACAAAGCGGGACACAGGAGGACACAGCGGGGACACAGCGGAGGACACAATGGGTCACAGCTGCGGATAAAGCGAGGACACAGCAGGGAAACTGCGGGTCACAGCGGGTCACAGCGGGGAAATTGTGGCGGACACAGCGGGGGACACAGCGGGATACAGAAGGACACAGCGAGGACACAGCGGGACACAGGAGGACACAGCGGGGACACAGCGGGGAAACAGGGGGGACAGTGGGACACAGTGGGGACACAGAGGGACTTAGCGGTTACACAGTGAGGACACAACAGGGACACGGCGGGACACAGCAGGGACACAGCGGGGACACAGCAGGACACAGCGGGACACAGCGGGGACACAGCGGGACACAGCAGCAGACACAGAGGCGGACACAGCAGGACACATCGGGACACAGCGGGAGACAGCAGGACACAGCGGGGACACAGCGAGGACACAGCGGGACACAGCAGGACACAGCGAGGAACACAGCGGGGAACACAGCGGGACACAGCTGGGGACACAGCAGGGACACAGCGGGTCACAGTGGGGAAATAGTGGGGGACACAGCGGGGGACACAGCAGGATACAGAAAGACACAGCGAGGACACAGCGGGATACAGGAGGACACAGCGGGGACACAGCGGGGACACAGCGGGGGACACAGTGGGACACAGCGGGGACACAGAGGGACTCAGCGGTTACACAGCGAGGACACACCAGGGACACAGCGGGACACAGCGGACACACAGCGGGAACACAGCGGGACACAGAGAGGACACAGCGGGACACAGCGGGGGATACAGTAGGGGACAGCGGTGACACACCGGCGGACAGCGGGGACACAGCGGGACACAGCGGGACACAGCGGGGGACACAGCGGGACACAGTGGGAGACACAGGCCGACAAAGCAGGACACAGCGGGACACAGCAGGAAACAGCAGGACACAGCGGGGGACACACCGGGACACAGCGGGGGTCACAGCAAGAACACAGAGCGACACAGGAGGACACAGCGGGGACACAGCGGGGACACAGCGGGGGACACTGCGGGACACAGCGGGGGACACAGCGAGGACACAGTGGGGAAATAGGGGGACACTGCGGGACACAGTGGAAGACAGCGGGGACACAGAGGGACATAGCAGTTACACATCGGGGACACAGCGGGACAAAGCGTGACACAGCAGGGACACAGCAGGGACACAGCGGGTCACAGCGGGGACACAGTGTGGGACACAGCGAGGACACAGCGGGACACAGAGGGATACACAGCGAGGACACAGCGTGAAACATGGGGACACAGCGGGGGACCCAGCGAGGACACAGCGGGACACAAATGGTGACACAGCAAGGACACAGAAGGACACAGCGGGAAAAAGTGGGACTT
>NW_012294785.1:0-5558 GCF_000151885.1 Dipodomys ordii | reverse complement strand
CTTCTGCTTCTTATGCTTCTACTGCTTCTTCTTCTGCTTCTGCTTCTTCTGCTTCTACTTCTCTTTCTGCTTCTGCTTCTCCTGCTTGTTTTTCTGCTTCTTCTGCTGCTTCTCCTTCTGCTGTTTCTTCTCCTTCTCCTTCTGCTTCTCTTTTTGCTTCTCCTTCTGCTTCTGCTTCTTCTGTTTCTCCTGCCTGAATGTCTGGTTCTACTTCTTCTGCTGCTTCTCCTTCTGCTTCTGCTTCTACTTCTGCTTCTGTTTCTGCTTCTTCTGCTTCTACTCTTTCGGCTTCTCCTGCTTCTGCTTCTTGTGCTTCTCCTGCTTCTCTTTCTGCTTCTGCTTCTTCTCCTTCTCCTTCTCCTACTTCTGCTTCTCATTCAGCTTCTGCTTCTTCTGTTCTCTTTCTGCATCTCCTTCTGATTGTGCTTGTCCTTATGCTTCTTCTTCTGCTTCTGCTTCTCCTTCTCCTTCTTTTGCTTCTCCTTTTGCTTCTGCTTCTTCTGCTTTTCCTGCTTCTCCTTCTGCTTCTGCTTCTTCTGCTTCTCCTGCTTCTCCTTCTGCATCTTCTTCTGCTTCTGCTTCTCCTTCTCCTTCTTCTGCTTCTCCTTCTGATTCTCCTTCTGCTTCTTCTTCTTCTGCTTTACCTGCTTCTCTTTCTGCTTCTCTTTTTTGCTTCTCCTTCTGTTTCTCCTTCTGCTTCTTGTTCTTCTGCTTTTCCTTCTGCTTCTCCTTCTGCTTCTGCTACAACGGCTACTGCTTCTACTTCTTCTGTTTCTTCTGCTTCTCCTTCTGGTTTTGATTCTCTTTCTGCTTCTGCTTCTCCTTCAGCTTCTCATTCTGCTTCTCCAGATTCTGCTTCTTCTGCTTCTTCTGCTTCTCCTTCTGCTTCAGGTTCTGCTTCTGCTTCTTCGGATTCTTATGCTTCTGCTTCTCCTGCTTCTGCTTCTTCTGCTTCCCCTCCTTCTCTTTCTGCTTCTCCTTCTGTTTCTGCTTCTCCTTCTCCTTCTGCTTCTTGTCCTTCTCCTGTTTCTTCTGATTCTGCTTCTCCTGTTTCTGCATCTCCTGCTTCTCCTTCTGCTGCTGTTTCTGCTTCTCCTGCTGTTTTCCTTCTCCTGCTCCTTCTTCTGCTTCTCTTTCTGCTTCTCCTTCTGTTTCTCCTTCTCCTTCTCGTTCTTCTGCTTTTCCTTCTGCTTCTCCTCCTGCTTCTGCATCTTCTGCTTCTTCTGCTTCTGCTTCTCCTGCTTCTCGTTCTGCTTCTTTTTCTGCTTCTCCTTCTCCTTCTCCTTCTGCTTCTCCTTCTGCTTCTGCTTCTCCTTCTGCTTCTGCTTCAATTTCTCCTTCTGATTCTCATTCTGCTTCTGCGTCTTCTGTTTCTTCTGCTTCTCCTGTTTCTCCTACTTCTCGTGCTGCTTCTCCTTCTGCGTTTCTTTCTGCTTCTGCTTATCCTTTTGCTTCTCCTACTCCTAATCCTTCTATTTCGCCTTCTCCTTCTGCTTTTCCTGCTTCTCATGGTGCTTCTGCTTCTGCTTATTTTACTATTTTTGTTTCTTCTGCTTCTGCTTCAGATTGTGCTTCTTCTGTTTCTCCTTCTGCGTCAGATTCTTCTTCTGCTTCTACGGCTTCTGCTTCTTCTGCTTCTCGTGCTGCTGCTTCTCCTGCTTCTCTTTCTGCTTTTCCTTCTGATTCTGCTTCTCCTTCTGCTTCTTCTCCTTCTTCTGTTTCTTCTGCTTCTGCTTCTCCTGCTTCTGCTTCTCCTGCTTCTCGTTCTGCTTCTCTTTCTGCTTCTCCTTCTCCTTCTCCTTCTTCTGCTTCTCCTTTTGCTTCTGCTTCTCCTTCTGCTTCTGCTTCAATTTCTCCTTCTACTTCTCATTCTGCTTCTGCGTCTTCTGTTTCTTCTGCTTCTCCTGCTTCTGGTTCTCCTGCTTCTCCTACTTCTCGTGCTGCTTCTCCTTCTGCGTCTCTTTCTGCTTCTGCTTATCCTTTTGCTTCTCCTACTCCTAATCCTTCTCTTTCGCCTTCTCCTTCTTCTTCTTCTGCTTCTCCTGGTGCTTCTGCTTATTCTACTATTTCTGTTTCTTCTGCTTCTGCTTCAGATTGTGCTTCTTCTGTTTCTCCTTCTGCTTCAGATTCTGCTTCTGCTTCTTCGGCTTCTCCTGTTTCTTCTGCTTCTGCTTCTCCTGCTTCTTCTGCTTCTCCTGCTTCTCTTTCTGATTCTCCTTCTGCTTCTGCTTCTCCTTCTGCTTCTGCTCTTCTCCTTCTTCTGTTTATTTTGCTTCTGTTTCTTCTGCTTCTTCTTCTTCTGTTTCTTCTGATTCTACTTCTGCTTCTCCTTCTTCTCCTTCTCTTTCTGCTTCTACTTCTGCTTCTTCTGATTCTCCTGCTTCTCCTTCTTGTTCTCCTTCTGTTTCTGATTCTCTTTCTGCTTCTGCTTCTCCTTCTGCTGCTCCTTCTCCTTCTCCTTCTTCTGCTTCCCCCACTGCTTCTGCTTCTGCTTCTTTTGCTTATTCTTTATCTTCTGCTTCTCCTGCTTCTGCTTCTTCTGCTTCTACTGCTTCTCCTTATGCTTCTCCTTATGTTTCTCCTTCTTCTTCTTCTTCTCCTTCTTCTTCTTCTTCTTCTTCTTCTTCTTCTTCTTCTTCTTCTTCTTCTTCTTCTTCTTCTTCTTCTTCTTCTTCTTCTTCTTCTGCTTCTTCTTCTTCTCTTTCGTCTGCTTCTGCTTTTCCTGCTTCTTCTGCTTCTACTTGTTCTCTTTCTGCTTCTCATTCTGCTTTTGCTTCTCATTCTGCTTCTCCTATTCCTTCTGCTGCCCTTCCTTCTCCTTCTCCTTCTCCTACTTCTGCTTCTCCTGCTTTTGCTTCTTCTGCTTCTCATGCTTCTCCTTCTGCTGCTTCTTCTGCTTCTGCTTCTCCTTCTGCTGCTTCTTCTGCTTCTGCTTCTCCTTCTTCTGCTCCTCCTTCTGATTCTCCTTCTACTTCTCCTTCTGCTTCTCGTTCTGCTTCTGATTCTCCTCCTGCTCTTCCTACTCCTAATCCTTCTCTTTCTCCTTCTCCTTCTTCTTCTTCTGCTTCTCGTTCTGCTTCTGCTTCTGCTTCTTCTGTTTCTTCTGCTTCTGCTTCTCCTGCTACTGCTTCTTCTGCTTCTCTTTCAGCTTCTCCTTCTGCTTCTGCTTTTCCTTCTGCTCCTTCTCCTTCTTCTGTTTCTTCTTCGTCTTCTGCTTCTCCCGCTTCTGCTTCTTCTGCTTCTCCTTCCTTTCCTCTGCTTCTGCTTCTGCTTCTCCTTCTTCTGCTTCTCTTTCTGCTTCTGCTTCTGCTTCTTCTGATTCTCCAACTAATCCTTCTTCTTTTCCTTCTGTTTCTGCTTCTCTTTCTGCTTCTTCATCTCCTTCTGCTTCACCTTCTGCTGCTCCTTCTCCTTCATCGGTTTCTCCCTCTGCTTCTGCTTCTGCTTCTTATGCTTCTTCTTATTCTTCTGCTTCTGCTTCTCCTGCTTCTGCTTCTTATGCTTCTACTGCTTCTTCTTCTGCTTCTGCTTCTTCTGCATCTTCTGCTTCTACTTCTCTTTCTGCTTCTGCTTCTCCTGCTTGTTTTTCTGCTTCTTCTGCTGCTTCTCCTTCTGCTGCTTCTTCTCCTTCTCCTTCTGCTTCTCTTTTTGCTTCTCCTTCTGCTTCTGCTTCTTCTGTTTCTCCTGCCTGAATGTCTGGTTCTACTTCTTCTGCTGCTTCTCCTTCTGCTTCTGCTTCTACTTCTGCTTCTGTTTCTGCTTCTTCTGCTTCTACTCTTTCGGCTTCTCCTGCTTCTGCTTCTTGTGCTTCTCCTGCTTCTCTTTCTGCTTCTGCTTCTTCTCCTTCTCCTTCTCCTACTTCTGCTTCTCATTCAGCTTCTGCTTCTTCTGTTCTCTTTCTGCATCTCCTTCTGATTGTGCTTGTCCTTATGCTTCTTCTTCTGCTTCTGCTTCTCCTTCTCCTTCTTTTGCTGCTTCTGCTTCTGCTTCTCCTTCTGCTTTTCCTGCTTCTCCTTCTGCTGCTGCTTCTTCTGCTTTTCCTGCTTCTCCTTCTGCATCTGCTTCTTCTGCTTCTACTGCTTCTCCTTCTGCATCTTCTTCTGCTTCTGCTTCTCCTTCTCCTTCTTCTGCTTCTCCTTCTGCTTCTCCTTCTGCTTCTTCTTCTTCTGCTTTACCTGCTTCTCTTTCTGCTTCTCCTTCTGCTTCTCCTTCTGTTTCTCCTTCTCCTTCTTGTTCTTCTGCTTTACCTTCAGCTTCTCCTTCTGCTTCTGCTACAACGGCTACTGCTTCTATTCTTCTGTTTCTTCTGCTTCTCCTTCTGCTTTTGATTCTCTTTCTGCTTCTGCTTCTCCTTCAGCTTCTCATTCTGCTTCTCCAGATTCTGCTTCTTCTGCTTCTCCTTCTGCTTCAGGTTCTGCTTCTGCTTCTTCGGATTCTTATGCTTCTGCTTCTCCTGCTTCTGCTTCTTCTGCTTCCCCACCTTCTCTTTCTGCTTCTCGTTCTGTTTCTGCTTCTCCTTCTGCTTCTGCTTCTTGTCCTTCTCCTGTTTCTTCTGCTTCTGCTTCTCCTGTTTCTGCATCTCCTGCTTCTCCTTCTGCTGCTGTTTCTGCTTCTCCTGCTGTTTTCCTTCTCCTGCTCCTTCTTCTGCTTCTCTTTCTGCTTCTCCTTCTGTTTCTCCTTCTCCTTCTCGTTCTTCTGCTTTTCCTTCTGCTTCTCCTTCTGCTTCTCCAGATTCTGCTTCTTCTGCATATACTGCTTCTCCTTCTGCTTCAGGTTCTGCTTCTGCTTCTTCGGCTTCTTCTGCTTCTGCTTCTCCTGCTGCTGCTTCTTCTGCTTCTTCTGCTTCTCTTTCTGCTTTTCCTTCTGTTTCTGCTTCTCCTTCTGCGTCTGCTTCTTCTCCTTCTGTTTTTTTCTGTTTCTGCTTCTCCTGCTTCTGCTTCCCCTGCTTCTCGTTCTGCTTCTTTTTCTGCTTCTCCTTCTCCTTCTTCTGCTTCTCCTTCTGCTTCTGCTTCTGCTTCAATTTCTCCTTCTGATTCTCATTCTGCTTCTGTGTCTTCTGTTTCTTCTGCTTCTCCTGTTTCTCCTACTTCTCGTGCTGCTTCTCCTTCTGCGTCTCTTTCTGCTTCTGCTTATCCTTTTGCTTCTCCTACTCCTAATCCTTCTATTTCACCTTCTCCTTCTGCTTTTCCTGCTTCTCATGGTACTTCTGCTTCTGCTTATTCTACTATTTTTGTTTCTTCTGCTTCTGCTTCAGATTGTGCTTCTTCTGTTTCTCCTTCTGCGTCAGATTCTTCTTCTGCTTCTACGGCTTCTGCTTCTTGTGCTTCTCGTGCTGCTGCTTCTTCTGCTTCTCCTGCTTCTCTTTCTGCTTTTCCTTCTGATTCTGCTTCTCCTTCTGCTTCTTCTCCTTCTTCTGTTTCTTCTGCTTCTGCTTCTCCAGCTTCTGCTTCTCCTGCTTCTCGTTCTGCTTCTCTTTCTGCTTCTCCTTCTCCTTCTCCTTCTTCTGCTTCTCCTTTTGCAAAATGCTTCTCCTTCTGCTTCTGCATCAATTTCTCCTT
>NW_012294784.1:0-3092 GCF_000151885.1 Dipodomys ordii | reverse complement strand
TGACTCTGATAAAAAACCTGAATCCTCATGTGAAAATCACAGCTGTAAAAATAGAGGATTTATAAACAGTCACGACAGCAAACCAACTCCAAAGCCAGCAGCAACCCAGGAAAGAACTCCAGTGAAAGCAAAGAAGAAATGTAGGACAAATGATCAATTAAACAGATGATGAAAGAATTTGCCAAAGGACAAAGAAATAAGGCGACAAAAGGTCAGCAATTCAAAGAATACAATGAAGAAATATTGAAAGACTTTCAAGACCTAGAAAAAGTGATATACTCAAGAATAGACACAGTACTACAAAGCCATAGTAATCAAAACAGCTTGGTACTGGCATAAGAACAGACCTCAGGACCAATGGAATAGAATTGAAAACCCAGAAATGAACCTACAGACCTATAGCCATCTAATCTTCGATAAGGGAGCTAAAACAATAGAATGGAAGAAAGACAGCCTCTTCAGTAAATGGTGCTGGCAAAATTGGTTAACTACATGTAGAAAACTAAAGCTAGATCCTTATATATCACCCTGCACCAGAATCAACTCCAAATGGATCAAAGACCTTGAAGTCAAAGCAGACACCCTGAAATCATTACAGGATGGAATAGGAGAAAGCCTAGGTCTCCTTGGCTCAGGCCAAAATTTTTTGAATCGAGACCCAGAAACACAACAAATCAAAGAAAGGTTGGACAAATGGGACTGCATAAAGTTGCAGAGCTTCTGCAGGGCAAATGACATAGCTAGCAAGATCAATAGAAAGCCGACAGATTGGGAGAAGATCTTTACTAGCCATACAACGGACAAGGGTCTCATATCTAAAATATACTTGGAACTCAAAAAATTAAACCCCCCAACAACAAATCCCCAAAGAAACAACTGTCCAATAAATAAGTGGGCGAAAGACTTAAAGAGAAACTTCTCTGAAGAAGAAAGAAGGATGGCCAATAGACACATGAAGAAATGTTCAACATCCCTAGCCATAAAAGAAATGCAAATCAAAACAACATTGAGATATCACCTCACCCCAGAAAGAATGGCAAAAATCAAGAACTCTAACAACAACAGATGCTGGAGGGGATGTGGACAGAAAGGAACCTTACTTCATTGTTGGTGGGAATGTAAACTTGTCCAACCACTTTGGAAAGCAGTATGGAGGTTCCTCAAAAGACTTCACATAGAACTCCCCTATGACCCAGCAATCCCACTTTTGGGCATTTACCCAAATGCTTACAAACAAGACCACACTAAAGCTACCACCACAACTATGTTTATTGCAGCATTATTTACCATAGCTAAGATATGGAATCAACCCAGATGCCCTTCAGTAGATGATTGGATCAAGAAAATGTGGTATATATACACAATGGAATTCTATGCCTCCATCAGAAAGAATGACATTGCCACATTTGTTAGGAAATGGAAAAACTTGGAAAAAATTATATTAAGTGAAGTAAGCCAGGCCCAAAGAAACATAGGTCCCATGGTTTCCCTTATTTGCAATATGTAGTATATCTATGAGTAAGCAGAAAAGGTCAGATAATGTGATGTTAGGAAAATGAACCCTTAAATATGTATTTGAATGTTTTTTTCTTTCATGCATGTGTTTTTAACGCATTTATAAGACTATTTCTTTGTTGCTTTGTATGTCCCTCCCCCACAGTATAACCCCTGCTTTCACTATATTTGATGTCAGTATAACTTGTGGAGGAGATGGGGAAAAACAAGTCGTTTAAGGATACAGGTGGACCTGTTGCAACAATGAGAAGTACAAGTTGTCTTGTCAAAAACGAGCTTTACAATGTCGGTGATGGGGGGGGGAGTATTGGGGGGAGGGGGGGGGCTGGGAAGGGATGTGAAGGGTAAACAAAGGAGGAGGCTGCAATGCTTGGTAAGAAATGTACGCATTATCCTGCCCATGTAATTGTAACCCCTCTGTACAGTATGTTCACAAATAAAATTAAATTAAATTTAAAAAATAAATAAAAATTAGGAGGTATTATCTCTATCGTGTTGGTGATGGGTACTATACAAATGGAATAGGGAGTTATTTGGCAATATACCAAAATTCTTAACATTCATTACTATCATTTGAACAAGTGACAATTCTAAGGGTGGTGAAAGATGACTACAAAAGATGCATTTCCAAGGATGCTTACAGGAAAAGTATTTATTTGGTGAAAAAACTGCAAATAAATTTAAAATGAGTAATAATAGAGGACTGGCAAAAGTAAATATTGGGAGATTCACATAATGGGAACTTAAAAAAAAAGATACTGCTACAGAATAAATCATGATAGACAAACAAAAGAGACTTACTTAAAGCATAATTGGAATCAACCAACCATTATAGTACATATTGGTTGATAATCCCAGCATTGCGAGCCTGAGACAGGAGAATCCTGTGTTGGGGCCAGACTGAGCTACATAATGAACTCTAGGCCAGTATGTCTCAAGATAGATAGATAGATAGATAGATAGATAGATAGATAGATAGATAGATAGATAGATAAACATTTGAAATCAAAACAGCTCAACCTTACAAGTAAAACACACAGTAGTAGTATTGGGCTGTGAAAGACTGAATCTGGACCCACTACTTATAAAGTATAACAGAGCAACTTACTTACATGGCAGAAAAGACTTAATAATTGTGAAAATTTCAATTTCTCAATATTGGTTTATATAATTTCACTTGAAATCCTAGGTTTCTATGTGTTTGAAAGCTGGTAAGCTGATTTCAAATGTGAACATGCAAAGGACAGAGAATGCTCAAGAGAATCTTGATGAAGAAAGACTACAGGAACTGAGGTCCATATATTGTGATACATTATGAAGCTACAGTAAGTAAGACAGTGTGTTAATAGAGAATAGATGGGCAAATAGGCCAATGAACAACATAAAGAGACAAGAAATAGATCTAACTTGTATGATCGCTTGATTTATGACAGAGCTGAGCCATACTGCTGTGCAATGTGGAAAAAATAGTCTTCAATAAATAAATGATCCTGCAGCACTCAGACACCCATATGGAAAAAGTGATTCTTTAATTCCTCCCTCCCAACCATCACAGAAATCATTTCTAGATGTATTGA
>NW_012294783.1:0-5559 GCF_000151885.1 Dipodomys ordii | reverse complement strand
GAAAAAGAAGCAGAACGAGAAGCAGGAGAAGCAGAAGCAGGAGAAGCAGAAACAGAAGAAGGAGAAGAAGCAGAAGCAGGAGAAGCAGAAGCAGAAGAAGCCGAAGAAGCTGAAGCAGAACCTGAAGCAGAAGGAGAAGCAGTAGAAGCAGAAGAAGCAGAATCTGGAGAAGCAGAAGGAAAAGCAGAAGAACGAGAAGGAGAAGGAGAAGGAGAAACAGAAGGAGAAGCAGAAAGAGAAGCAGAAGAAGGAGCAGGAGAAGGAAAAGCAGCAGCAGAAGCAGAAAGAGCATCAGAAGGAGAAGCAGGAGATGCAGAAACAGGAGAAGCAGAAGCAGAAGAAACAGGAGAAGGACAAGAAGCAGAAGCAGAAGGAGAAGCATAAACAGAAGGAGAAGCAGAAAGAGAAGGTGGGGAAGCAGAAGAAGCAGAAGCATGAGAAGCAGAAGCATAAGAATCCGAAGAAGCAGAAGCAGAACCTGAAGCAGAAGGATAAGCAGGAGAAGCAGAAGAAGCAGAATCTGGAGAAGCAGAATGAGAAGCTGAAGGAGAAGCAGAAGCAGAAAGAGAATCAAAAGCAGAAGGAGAAGCAGAAGAAACAGAAGAATCGAAGCAGTAGCCGTTGTAGCAGTAGCAGAAGGAGAAGCCGAAGGAAAAGCAGAAGAACAAGAAAGAGAAGGAGAAACAGAAGGAGAAGCAGAAGGAGAAGCAGAAAGAGAAGCAGGTAAACAGAAGAAGAAGAAGCACAAGGAGAATCAGAAGGAGAAGCAGAAGAAGGAGAAGGAGAAGCAGAAGCAGAAGAAGATGCAGGAGAAGCAGGAGAAGCAGAAGAAGCAGAAGCAGAACGAGAAGCAGGAAAAGCAGAAGAAGCAGAAGCAAAAGAAGGAGAAGAAGAAGAAGAAGAAGAAGAAGGAGCATAAGGACAAGCACAAGCAGAAGGAGATGCAGAAGGAGAAGCAGGAGAAACAGAAGAAGCAGAAGCTGAAGGAGAAGCAGAAGCAGAAGAAGACGAAGAAGCAGAAGCAGAATCTGAAGCAGAAGGAGAAGCAGGAGAAGCAGAAGAAGCAGAATCTGGAGAAGCAGAAGGAGAAGCAGAAGCAGAAAGAGAAGCAAAAGCAGAAGGGAAACAGAAGGAGAAGCAGAAGCAGAATGAGAAGCAGAAGAGGAATGAGAAGCAGAAAAAGAAACAGGAGAAGCACAATAAGCAGAAGCAGGAGAAGCCGAAAGAGTAGAAGCAGAAGAAGCAGAAACAGAAGCAGAAGCAGAAGCAGAAGGAGAAGCAACAGGAGAAGTAGAACCAGAAATTCAGGCAGGAGAAACAGAAGAAGCAGAAGAAGAAGCAGAAGGAGAAGCAAAAAGAGAAGCAGAAGGAGATGTAGAAGAAGCAGCAGAAGGAGAAGCAGCAGAAGAAGCAGAAAAACAAGCAGGAGAAGCAGAAGCAGAAAGAGAAGTAGAAGCAGAAGAAACAGAACAGAAGAAGCAGTAGAAGCATAAGAAGCAGAAGCAGGAGAAGCAGAAGCAGAAGAAAAAGAAGAAGCATAAGAAGCAGAAGCCGAAGCAGAGGGAGAAACAGAAGAAGGAGAAGGAGCAGCAGAAGGTGAAGCAGAAGGAGTTGCAGAAACAGAAAGAGAAGCAGAAACAGAAGGAGAAGAAGAAGGATTAGTTGGAGAATCAGAAGAAGCAGAAGCAGAAAGAGAAGCAGAAGAAGGAGAAGCAGAAACAGAGGAAACGAAGGAGAAGCAGAAGAAGCACAAGCGGGAGAAGCAGAAGAAGAAGAAGAAGAAACAGAAGAAGGAGAAGGAGCAGAAGGAGAAGCAGAAGCAAAAGGAGAAGCAGAAAGAGAAGCAGAAGAAGCATTAGCAGGAGAAGCAGAAGCAGAAGAAACAGAAGAAGCCGAAGAAGCAGAAGCAGGACCAGAAGCAGAAGAAACAGAACAAGCAGAAGAAGCAGAAGCAGAACGAGAAGCAGAAGAACAAGAAGGAGAAGGAGAAAGAGAAGGATTAGGAGTAGGAAGAGCAGAAGGAGAATCAGAAGCAGAACGAGAAGCAGAAGGAGCAGCAGAAGGAGAAGCAGAAGGAGAAGCAGACGAAGGAGAAGCAGAAGCAGAAGAAGCAGCAGAAGGAGAAGCAGAAGCAGAAGAAGATGCAGAAGGAGAAGCAGGAGAAGCAGAAGAAGCAAAAGCAGAAGTAGAATCAGAAGAAACAGAAGAAAGAGAAGAAGGAGAAGAGCAGAAGCAGAAGCAGAAGGAGAAGCAGAAGCAGAAGGAGAAGCAGAAACAGAAGGAGAACAAGAAGGAGAAGCAGGAGAATCAGAAGAAGCAGAAGTAGAAGCAGAAAGAGGAGAAGAAGGAGAAGCAGAAGTAGAATCAGAAGAAACAGAAGAAGAAGAAGCAGAAGAAACAGAAGCAAGAGAAACAGAAGAAGGAGAAGAGCAGAAGCAGAAGCAGAAGGAGAAGCAAAAGCAGAAGGAGAAGCAGAAAGAGAAGCAGGAGAAGCAGAAGAAGCAGGAGAAGCAGAAGCAGAAGAAATAGGAGAAGCCGAAGAAGCAGAAGCAGAAGAAATAGGAGAAGCCGAAGAAGCAGAAGCAGAATCTGAAGCAGAAGGAGAAACAGAAGAAGCACAATCTGAAGCAGAAGCAGAAGAAACGGAAATAGTCGAATAAGCAGAAGCAGAAGCACCAGGAGAAGCAGAAGAAGAAGAAGGAGAAGGCGAAAGAGAAGGATTAGGAGTAGGAGAAGCAAAAGGATAAGCAGAAGCAGAAAGAGACGCAGAAGGAGAAGCAGCACGAGCAGTAGGAGAAGCAGGAGAAGCAGAAGAAACAGAAGACGCAGAAGCAGAATGAGAATCAGAAGGAGAAATTGAAGCAGAAGCAGAAGGAGAAGCAGAAGGATAAGCAGAAGAAGGAGAAGGAGAAGCAGAAAAAGAAGCAGAACGAGAAGCAGGAGAAGCAGAAGCAGGAGAAGCAGAAACAGAAAAAACAGAAGAAGGAGAAGAAGCAGAAGCAGGAGAAGCAGAAGCAGAAGAAGCCGAAGAAGCTGAAGCAGAACCTGAAGCAGAAGGAGAAGCAGTAGAAGCAGAAGAAGCAGAATCTGGAGAAGCAGAAGGAGAAGCAGAAGGAAAAGCAGAAGAACGAGAAGGAGAAGGAGAAGGAGAAACAGAAGGAGAAGCAGAAAGAGAAGCAGAAGAAGGAGCAGGAGAAGGAAAAGCAGCAGCAGAAGCAGAAAGAGCATCAGAAGGAGAAGCAGGAGATGCAGAAACAGGAGAAGCAGAAGCAGAAGAAACAGGAGAAGGACAAGAAGCAGAAGCAGAAGGAGAAGCATAAACAGAAGGAGAAGCAGAAAGAGAAGGTGGGGAAGCAGAAGAAGCAGAAGCATGAGAAGCAGAAGCATAAGAATCCGAAGAAGCAGAAGCAGAACCTGAAGCAGAAGGAGAAGCAGGAGAAGCAGAAGAAGCAGAATCTGGACAAGCAGAAGGAGAAGCTGAAGGAGAAGCAGAAGCAGAAAGAGAATCAAAAGCAGAAGGAGAAGCAGAAGAAACAGAAGAATAGAAGCAGTAGCCGTTGTAGCAGAAGCAGAAGGAGAAGCCGAAGGAAAAGCAGAAGAACAAGAAGGAGAAGGAGAAACAGAAGGAGAAGCAGAAGGAGAAGCAGAAAGAGAAGCAAGTAAAGCAGAAGAAGAAGAAGCACAAGGAGAATCTGAAGGAGAAGCAGAAGAAGGAGAAGGAGAAGCAGAAGCAGAAGAAGATGCAGAAGGAGAAGCAGGAGAAGCAGAAGAAGCAGGAAAAGAAGAAGCAGAAGAAAGAGAAGAAGAAGAAGAAGAAGAAGAAGAAGAAGAAGAAGAAGAAGAAGAAGAAGAAGAAGAAGAAGAAGAAGAAGAAGAAGAAGAAGAGGAAGGAGAAGGAGAAGGAGAAGCATAAGGAGAAGAAGTAGAAGCAGAAGAAGCAGAAGCAGGAGAAGCAGAAGCAGTAGAAAAAGAATAAGCATAAGAAGAAGAATCAGAGGGAGAAGCAGAAGAAGGAGAAGGAACAGCAGAAAGAGAAGTAGAAGGAGAATCAGAAGAAGGAGTAGCAGAAGCAGAAGAAGCAGCAGAAGGAGAAGCAGAAGCAGAAAAAGATGCAGAACGAGAAGCAGGAGAAGCAGAAGAAGCAGAAGCAGAAGGAGAAGCAGAAGTAGGAGAAGGAGAAGTAGAAGGAAGTGCAGCAGAAGCAATAGGAGAAGCAGAATGAGAAGCAGAAGCAGAATGAGAAGCAGAAAGAGAAACAGTAGAAGCAGAAGAAGCAGGAAAAGCAGAAGCAGAAGAAAGAGAAGAAGAAGAAGAAGACGAAAAAGAAGAAGAAGAGGAAGAAGAAAAGAAGCACCAGCATAAGAAGAAGCATAAGGAGAAGCATAAGAAGAAGCGGTAGAAGCAGAAGCAGGAGAAGCAGAAGCAGAAGAAAAAGAATAAGCAAAAGAAGCAGAAGCAGTGGGAGAAGCAGAAGTAGGAGAAAGAGAAGGAGAAGCAGAAGCAGAAAGAGAAGCAGAAACAGAAGGAGAACAAGAAGGAGAAGCAGGAGAATCAGAAGAAGCAGAAGAAGAAGCAGAAGTAGAAGCAGAAAGAGGAGAAGAAGTAGAATCAGAAGAAACAGAAGAAGAAGAAGCAGAAGAAACAGAAGCAAAAGAAACAGAAGAAGGAGAAGAGCAGAAACAGAAGCAGAAGCGAAGGAGAAGCAGAAAGAGAAGCAGGAGAAGCAGGAGAAGCAGAAGCAGAAGAAACAGGAGACGCCGAAGAAACAGAAGCAGAATCAGAAGCAGTAGGAGAAGTAGAAGCAGAAGGAGAAGCAGAAGAAGGAGAAGGAGAAGGAGAAGCAGAAAGAGAATCAGAACGAGAAGCAGGAGAAGCAGAAGCAGGAGAAGCAGAAGCAGAAGAAACAGGAGAAGCCGAAGAAGCAGAAGCAGAATCTGAAGCAGGAGAAAGAGAAGAGGCACAATCTGAAGCAGAAGCAGAAGAAACAGAAATAGTAGAATAAGCAGAAGCAGAAGCAGCAGGAGAAGGAGAAGAAGAAGACGGAGAAGGCGAAAGAGAAGGATTAGGAGTAGGAGAAGCAAAAGGATAAGCAGAAGCAGAAAGAGACGCAGAAGGAGAACCAGCTCGAGAAGTACAGAAGCAGGAGAAGCAGAAGCAGGAGAAGCAGAAGCATAAGAATCCGAAGAAGCAGAAGCAGAACCTGAAGAAGAAGGAGAAGCAGAAGAAGCAGAAGCAGAAGGAGAAGTAGAAGTAGGAGAAGGAGAAGGAAGAGCCGCAGAAGCAATAGGAGAAGCAGAAGGAGAATCAGAAGCAGAATGAGAAGCAGAAAGAGAAGCAGTAGAAGCAGAAGAAGCAGGAAAACAAGAAGCGGAAGAAAGAGAAGAAGAAGAAGAAGAAGAAGAAGATGATGATGAAGATGATGACGAGAGACGATGATGATGATGATGATGATGAAGATGTGATGATGATGAGGGAGATGGAGAACGAGACGAAAAGCATAAAGAGAAGAGTAGAAGCAGAGATGCAGGAGCAGGAGAGCAGAGCAGTAGAAAAGGATTA
>NW_012294782.1:0-1539 GCF_000151885.1 Dipodomys ordii | reverse complement strand
GCTGTATCCCCGCTGTATCGACGCTGGGTCCCTCTGGGTCCCGCTTGTCCTCGCTGTGTTACCTGCTGTGTCCCGCTGTGTCTGCTGTGTCCTCGCTGTGTCCCCCGCTGTCTCCCGCTCTGGCCCCCGCTTCGTCTCACGATTTGTCCTCGCTGTGTCCCACTGTGTCCCGCTGTGTCCCGCTGTGCCCCCACTGTATCCCGTTGTGTCCACAGATGTGTACCACGCTGTGTAAGGCTGTATCCCAGCTGTATCGACACTGTGTCCCGCTGGGTCCCGCTGGGTCCTCGCTGGGTCCACCGCTGTGTCCCGCTGTTTCCACCGCTGTGTCCCGCTGTGTCCCCCGCTCTCTCCCCCTGTGTCCACCGCTGTGTCCTGCTGTGTCCTCTCTGTGTCCCCCGCTGTCTCCCGCTCTGTACCCCGCTGTGTCTCACGCTTTGTCCCCGATGTGTCCCACTGTGTTCCGCTGTGTCCCGCTGTGCCCCCACTGTGTCCCGTTGTGTCCACAGCTGTGTACCATGCTGTGTAACGCTGTATCCCCGCTGTATCGATGCTGTGTCCCGCTGTGTCCCTCAGTGTCCCCTGCTGTGTCCCCCGCTGTGTCCTCGCTGTGTTCCCCGCTGTGTCCTGCTGTGTCCTCGCTGGGTCCCCCGCTATGTCCCGCTGTGCTCCCCCCTGTGTCCCGCTGTGTCCCGCTCTGTCCCTGCTGTGTCCCGCTGTGTCCTGCTGTGTCCTCGCTGTGTCCCCCGCTTTCTCCCGCTCTGTCCCCCGCTACGCCTCATGATTTGTCCTCGCTGTGTCCCACTGTGTCCCGCTCTGCCCCCACTGTGTCCCGTTGTGTCCACAGATGTGAACCACGCTGTGTAACGCTGTATCCCCGCTGTATCGACGCTGTGTCCCGATGGGTCCCGCTGTGTCCTCGCTGTGTTCCCCGCTGTGTCCCGCAGTGTCCCCCGCTGTGTCCCCCGCTGTGTCCTCGCTGTGTCCCCCACTGTGTCCCGCTGTGTCCTCGCTGTGTCCTCCGCTGTGTCCCGCTGTGTCCCCCGCTGTGTCCCGCTGTGTCCCGCTCTGTCCCTGCTGTGTCCCGCTGTGTACTGCTGTGTCCTCGCTGTGTCCCCCGCTGTCTCCCGCTCTGTCCCCCGCTGTGTCTCAGGATTTGTCCTCGCTTTGTCCCACTGTGCCCCGCTCTATCCCGCTGTGCCCCCACTGTGTCCCGTTGTGTCCACAGATGTGTACCACGCTGTGTAAGGCTGTATCCCAGCTGTATCGACGCTGTGTCCTGCTGGGTCCCGCTGGGTCCTCGCTGGGTCCACCACTGTGTCCCGCGTTTCCACCGCTGTGTCCCGCTGTGTCCCCCGCTCTCTCCCCCTGTGTCCACCGCTGTGTCCCGCTGTTTCCCCCGCTGTGTCCCGCTGTGTCCTCGCTGTGTCCCCCGCTGTCTCCCGCTCTGTCCCCAGCTGTGTCTCACGCTTTGTCCCCGCTGTGTCCCACTGTGTTCCGCTGTGTCCCGCTGTGCCCCGACTGTGTCCCGTGAGAACT
>NW_012294781.1:0-4021 GCF_000151885.1 Dipodomys ordii | reverse complement strand
CGCTGTGTCCTCGCTGGGTCCTCCGCTGTGTCCCGCTGTGTCCCCCGCTGTGTCCCCCGCTGTGTCCCGCTGTGTCCTCGCTGGGTACCCCGCTGTGTCCCGCTGTGTCCTCGCTGCGTCCCCCGCTGTGTCCCGCTGTGTCCTCGCTGTGTCCCCCGCTGTGTCCCGCTGTGTCCTCTCTGGGTCCCCCGCTGTGTCCCGCTGTGTCCCGCTCTGTCCCTGCTGTGTCCCGCTGTGCCCTGCTGTGTCCTCGCTGTGTCCCCCGCTGTCTCCCGCTCTGTCCCCCGCTGTGTCTCACGATTTGTCCTTGCTTTGTCCCACTGTGTCCCGCTGTGTCCCGCTGTGCCCCCACTGTGGCCCCTTGTGTCCACAGATGTGTACCACACTGTGTAACGCTGTATCCCCACTGTATCGACGCTGTGTCCCGCTGGGTCTCGCTGTGTCCTCGCTGTGTTCCCTGCTGTGTCCCGCAGTGTCCCCTGCTGTGTCCTCGCTGTGTCCCCCGCTGTGTCCCGCTGTGTCCTCGCTGTGTCCCCCGCTGTGTCCTGCTGTGTCCCCCGCTGTGTCCCGCTGTGTCCTCGCTGTGTCCCGCTCTGTCTCCCCCTTGTCCCCGCTGTGTCCCGCTGTGTCCCGTGGTGTCCCGCTTTGTCCCCCGCTGTGTCCCCCGCTGAGTTCCCGCTGTGTCCCCGCCTTGTCCCCCTCTGTCCTCCCTGTGTCCCCCGCTGTGTCCCGCTGTGTATCCTGCTGTGTCCCGCTGTGTCTACTGCTTTGTTCCTGCTGTGTACCTCTGTGTCCCGCTGTGTCCCCCTGTGTCCTCACTGTGTCCCACGCTGTGTTCCGCTGAGTCCTTGCTGTGTCCCCCGATGTGCCCCGTTGTGTCCCCAGCTGTGTCACCCGCTGTGGCCCACTGTGTCCCCGCTGTATCGACGCTGTGTCCCGCTGTGTCCTCGCTGTGTCCACCGCTGTGTCCCGCTGTGTCCACTGCTGTGTACCGCTGTGTCCCCAGTTGTGTCCCACTGTGTCCCGCTGTGGCCCCCGCTGTGGCCCCCGCTGTGTCCCGCTGTGTCCCCCGCTGTCTCCCGCTTTGTCCACTGCTGTGTCCCCGCTGTGTCCCGTTTTTCCCCCGCTGTGTCCCGCTGTGTCCTCGCTGTGTCCCCTGCTGTGTCCCGCTGTGTCCCCCGCTGTGTCCTGATGTGTCCCGCTTTGTCCCGCTGTGTCCCTGCTGTGACCCTCAGTGTCCCAGTGTTTCCCCGCTGTGGCCCCTCTGTGTCCCGCTGTGTCCCGCTCTGTCCCTGCTGTGTCCTGCTGTGTCACGCTGTGTCCCCACTTTGTGCTCGCTGTGTCCCGCTGTGTACTCCGTTGTGTCCCGCTGTTTCCCCCGCTGTGTCCCGCTGTGCCCTCGCTGTGTCCCCCGCTGTCTCCCACTCTGTCCCCCGCTGTGTCTCACGATTTGTCCTTGCTTTGTCCCACTGTGTCCCGCTGTGTCCCGCTGTGCCCCCACTGTGGCCCCTTGTGTCCACAGATGTGTACCACACTGTGTAACCCTGTATCCCCACTGTATCGATGCTGTGTCCCGCTGGGTCTCGCTGTGTCCCCTGCTGTGTTCTGCTGTGTCCCCCGCTGTGTCCCGCTGTGTCCTGCTGTGTCCCCTGCTGTGTACCCTGCTTTGTCCCACTGTGTCCTCGCTGTGTCCTGCTCTGTCTCCTCCTTGTCCCCGCTGTGTTCCGCTGTGTCCCGTGGTGTCCCGCTTTGTCCCCCGCTGTGTCCCCCGCTGAGTCCCCGCTGTGTCCCCGCTGTGTCCCGCTCTGTCCTCCCTGTGTCCCCGGCTGTGTCCCGCTGTGTCCCCTGCTGTGTCCTGCTGTGTCTACTGCTTTGTTCCTGCTGTGTCCCGCTGTGGCCCACTCTGTCCCCGCTGTATCGACGCTGTGTTCCGCTGGGTCCCGCTGTGTCCTCGCTGTGTCCACCGCTGTGTACCGCTCTGTCCACCGCTGTGTCCCGCTGTGTCCCCCGCTCTGTCCCCCTTTGTCTACCGCTGTGTCCCGCTGTTTCCCCCGCTGTGTCCCGCTGTGTCCTCGCTGTGTCCCCCTCTGTCTACCGCTCTGTCCCCCGCTGTGTCTCACGCTTTGTCCCCGATGTGTCCCACTGTGTTCCGCTGTGTCCCGCTGTGCCCCCACTGTGTCCCGTTGTGTCAACAGCTGTGTACCACGCTGTGTAACGCTGTGTCCCCGCTGTATCGACGCTGTGTCCCGCTGTGTCCCGCAGTGTCCCCCGCTGTGTCCTCGCTGTGTTCCCGCTGTGTTCCCCGCTGTGTCTCGCAGTGTCCCCCGCTGTTTCCTCGCTGTGTCCCCCACTGTGTCCTGCTGTGTCCTCGCTGGGTCCTCCGCTGTGTCCCCCTGTGTCCCCCGCTGTGTCCCGCTCTGTCCCGCTCTGTCCCGCTCTGTCCCTGCTGTGTCCCACTGTGTACTGCTGTGTCCTCGCTGTGTCCCCCGCTGTCTCCCGCTCTGTCCCCAGCTGTGTCTCACGATTTGTCCTCGCTGTGTCCCACTGTGTCCCGCTCTGTCCCGCTGTGCCCCCACTGTGTCCCCTTGTGTCCACAGATTTGTACCACACTGTGTAACGCTGTATCCCCGCTGTATCGACGCTGGGTCCCGCTGGGTCCCGCTGTGTCCTCGCTGTGTTCCCTGCTGTGTCCCGCTGTGTCCTGCTGTGTCCTCGCTGTGTCCCCCGCTGTCTGCCGCTCTGTCGCCCGCTTCGTCTCACGATTTGTCCTCGCTGTGTACCACTGTGTCCCGCTGTGCCCCAACTGTGTCCCGTTGTGTCCACAGATGTGTACCACGCTGTGTAAGGCTGTATCCCAGCTGTATCGACACTGTGTCCCGCTGGGTCCCGCTGGGTCCTCGCTGGGTCCACCGCTGTGTCCCGCTGTTTCCACCGCTGTGTCCCGCTGTGTCCCCCGCTCTCTCCCCCTGTGTCCACCGCTGTGTCCCGCTGTTTCCCCCGCTGTGTCCCGCTGTGTCCTCGCTGTATCCCCCGCTGTCTCCTGCTCTGTCCCCCGCTGTGTCTCACGCTTTGTCCCCGATGTGTCCCACTGTGTTCCGCTGTGTCCCGCTGTGCCCCCACTGTGTCCCGTTGTGTCCACAGCTGTGTACCATGCTGTGTAATGCTGTATCCCCGCTGTATCGATGCTGTGTCCCGCTGTGTCCCTCAGTGTCCCCCGCTGTGTCCCCCGCTGTGTCCTCGCTGTGTTCCCCGCTGTGTCCTGCTGTGTCCTCGCTGGGTCCCCTGCTGTATCCCGCTGTGTCCCGCTCTGTCCCTGCTGTGTCCCGCTGTGTCCTGCTGTGTCCGCGCTGTGTCCCCCGCTTTCTCCCGCTCTGTCCCCCGCTACGCCTCATAATTTGTCCTCGCTGTGTCCCACTGTGTCCCGCTCTGCCCCCACTGTGTCCCGTTGTGTCCACAGATGTGAACCACGCTGTGTAACGCTGTATCCCCGCTGTATCGACGCTGTGTCCCGCTGGGTCCCGCTGTGTCATCGCTGTGTTCCCCGCTGTGTCCCGCAGTGTCCCCCGCTGTGTCCTCGCTGTGTCCCCCACTGTGTCCCGCTGTGTCCTCGCTGGGTCCTCCGCTGTGTCCCGCTGTGTCCCCCGCTGTGTCCCGCTGTGTCCCGCTGTGTCCCGCTCTGTCCCTGCTGTGTCCCGCTGTGTACTGCTGTGTCCTCGCTGTGTCCCCCGCTGTCTCCCACTCTGTCCCCCGCTGTGTCTCACGATTTGTCCTCGCTGTGTCCCACTGTGTCCCGCTCTATCCCGCTGTGCCCCCACTGTGTCCCGTTGTGTCCACAGATGTGTACCACGCTGTGTAAGGCTGTATCCCAGCTGTATCGACGCTGTGTCCCGCTGGGTCCCGCTGGGTCCTCGCTGGGTCCACCGCTGTGTCCCGCTGTTTCCACCGCTGGGTCCCGCTGTGTCCCCCACTCTCTCCCCCTGTGTCCACCGCTGTGTCCCGCTGTTTCCCCCGCTGTGTCCCG
>NW_012294780.1:0-5561 GCF_000151885.1 Dipodomys ordii | reverse complement strand
CACAGCGGGACACATCAGGGACGCAGCGGGACACAGCGGGACACGGCGGGGTGACACAGCGGGGGACACAGCGAGGACACAGTGGGGGACACAGTGGGGGAAACAGCTGGACACAGCGGGGAACACAGCGAGGACACAGGGGCACCCAGCGGGACACAGCGTAGATACAGCGGAGACACAGCGTTACACAGCATGGTACAAAGCTGTGGACACAACGGGACACAGTGGGGGCACAGCGGGACACAGCGGGACGCAGTGGGACACAGCGGGGACAAAGCGTGAGACACAGCAGGGGACAGAGCTGGAGACAGCGGGGGACACAGAGGGGACACAGCGAGGACACAGCGGGACACAGCGGGACACTGCAGGGCACAGCGGGGGACACAGCGGGACACTGCGGGGGACACAGCGGGAGACAGCGGAGGACACAGCGAGGACACAGCGGGACACAGCGCTGACACTGCAGGGACACAGCGGGGGACATAGCGGGGGACATAGCCGGACAAAGCGGGACACAGCGGGGGACACATGGAGGACTCAGCGGGACAAAGTGGGGACACACCGGCGACTCACCGGGGGACACAGCGGGGGACAAAGCGGGACACCACAGAACACAGTGGGAAACAGTGGGACACAGCGGGGAAACTGCGGGGACACAGGGGGACAAAGCGTGGGACACATAGGGACACAGCGGGGACAGAGCGGGGGACACAGTGGGACACAGTGGGACACAGCGGGGCACACAGGGGGGACCCAGCGGGACCCAGCGGGGAACACAGCGAGGACACAGCGGGACCCAGCGGCACACAGCGACGATACAGCAGGGACACAGCGTTACACAGCGTGGTACACAGCTGTGAGCACAACGGGACACGGTGGGGGCACAGCGGGACACAGCGGGACACAGTGGGAAACAGCGGGGACAAAGCTTGAGACACAGCGGGGTACAGAGCGGGAGACAGCGGGGGACACAGCGAGGACACAGCGGGACAAAGCGCTGACACTGCGGGGGACACAGCGGGGGACACAGTGGGGGACACAGGCGGACACAGCGGGACACAGCGGGGAAACAGGGGGGATCCAGCGGGACCCAGCGCGGGAAACAGCGCGGGACACAGCGTGGACACATTGGGACACAGCGGGGACACAGCGGGACACAGCGGGGGACACAGCAGTACACAGCGGGACACAGCGGGTAACAGCGAGGGACACAGAGGGGTACATAGCGGGACACAGTGGGAAATACAGGGAGGACACAGCGGGACCCAGCGGGACACAGCGTCGATACAGCGGGTACACAGCGGGACACAGTGGGGTACACAGCTGGGGACACAACGGGACACAGCGGGGGACACAGCGGGACACAGCGTCTATAGAGCGGGGACACAGCGGGACACAGCGGTGACACAGCGGGTCCCAGCAGGGACACAAGAAGGACACAGCGGATGACACAGCGGGACACAGCGGGACACAGAATGGGACACAGCGAGGGACACAGCGGGGGACACAGCGGGACACACCGGGGGACACAGCGGGACACAGCGGGGACACAGAGGGGACTCAGCAGTGGACATAGCGGGGGACAAAGCGGGACACCACATGACACAGTGGGACACAGAGGAACACAGCGGGGACACTGCGGGGACACAGCTGGAGAAAGCGGGGGACCCAGCGGGACACAGCGGGACACAGCAGGACCCAGCGGTGAAACAGGGGGAACACAGTGGGACACAGCGAGGACATAGCGGGACACAGCGGGACACTGCGGGGCACAGCGGGGGACACAGCGGGACACAGCGGGGGACACAGGGAGGACACAGCGGAACACAGCATGGGACAATGCGAGGACAAAGCGGGAAACAGCGAGACACAGCGGGACCCAGCGGGGACCCAGCAGTGGACACAGCGGGACACAGCGGGGGACAAAGTGGGACACCACGGAACACAGCAGGACACAGAGTGAAACAGCAGTGAACCTGCGGGGACACAGCGGGACACAGTGGGGGACACAGCGGGAGACACAGCAGGGACACAGTGGGACACAGTAGGACACAGCGTGGGACAAAGCGGGAGACAGTGGAGGACACAGCGAGGACACAGCTGGACACAGCGGGGACACAGAGGGGACTCAGCAGAGGACATAGGGGGGAAAAAACGGGACACCACGGGACACAGTAGGACACAGCGGGACACAGCGGGGACACTGCGGGACACAGCCAGGGGAGACAGCGGTGGACAGCAGGGGAAAGAGAAGGGACACAGCGGGACACAGAGGGGACACACCTGGACACAGAAGGGTACACAGCGGGGCACAGGGGACACACAACAGGGACAGAGCTGGACACAGAGGGACACAGAGGGGACAGAGCATGACACAGCGGGACACAGCAGGATACAGCAGGGGACTCAGCGGGACACAGCGGGGGACACAGGGAGGACACAGCTGGACACTGAGGGAGACAGAGCGAGGACACAGCCGGACACAGCGAAACACAGCGTGACACAATGGGGACAGAGCAGGGGACACAGCGGGACACAGCGGCGGACACAGAGGGACACAGCGGGGTAAACAGCAGGCACAAAGCGGGACACAGCGGGGGACACAGCCAGGACAAAGCGGGACACAGCGGTGACACAGCGGGACACAGCTGGGGACACTGCGGGACACAGCGGGACACAGCGGGGACACAGCAAGGACACAGCGGGGGACACAGCGGGACACAGCCGGACACAGCCGGGGACACAGCGGGACACAGCGAGAGACACAGCGGGGGACACAGCGGGACACAGCGGGGAACAAAGAGAGGACACAGCGGGACCCAGCGGGACACAGCGTCGATAGAGCGGGGACACAGCGGGACACAGCGGTGACACAACCGGACTCAGCGGGGGACACTGTGGGACCCAGCGGGACCCAGTGGGGACACAGCAAGGACACAGCGGGGGACACAGCGGGACACAGCGGGACACAGCGGGGGACACAGCGAGGGACACAGCGGGAGACACAGTGGGACACAGTGGGGAACACAGAGAGAGACACAGCAGGACCCAGCGGGACACAGCGACGATACAGCGGGGACACAGCGGGACACAGCGGGGTACACAGCTGTTGACACAACGGGACACAGTGGGGGACACAGTGGGACACAGCGGGACACAGCGGGGCACAGCAGGGACAAAACGGGAGACACAGTGGGGAACAGAGCAGGACACAGCGGGGGACACAGAGAGGACACAGTGGGGACACAGCGAGACTCAGCCGGGGACACAGCAGGGGACAAAGCGGGACACCACGGGACACAGTGGGACACAGCGGGACACAGCGGGGTCACTGCGGGACAGAGTGGGGGACAAAGCAGGACACAGCGGGACACAGCGGGGACGCAGCGGGACACAGCGGGACACAGTGGGACACGGCGGGGGACACAGCGAGGACACAGAGCGGGACATAGCGAGGACACAGCGGGACACAGCGGGACACAGCGGGGGACACAGCGAGGACACAGTGGGGGACACAGTGGGGGAAACAGCTGGACACAGCAGGGAACACAGCGAGGGAACAGCGGCACTCAGCGGGACACAGCGTAGATACAGCGGAGACACAGCATTACACAGCATGGTACAAAGCTGTGGACACAACGGGACACAGTGGGGGCACAGCAGGACACAGCGGGACGCAGTGGGACACAGCGGGGACAAAGCGTGAGACACAGCAGGGGACAGAGCTTGAGACAGTGGGGGGCACAGCGGGGACACAGCGGGACACAGCGAGGACACAGCGGGACAGAGCGGGACATTGCAGGTTACAGCGGTGGACACAGAGGGACACAGCGGGGGACACAGCGGGAGACAGCGGCGGACACAGCGAGGACACAGCAGGACACAGCGCAGACATTGGGGGACACAGCGGGGGACGCAGCGGGGGACACAGCCGGACACAGCGGGACACAGCGGGGGACACATGGAGGACTCAGCGGGACAAAGCTGGGACACAGTGGAGACTCACCGGGGGACACAGCGGGGGACAAAGCGGGACACCACAGAACACAGTGGGAAAAAGCGGGACACAGCGGGGAAACTGCGGGGACACAGGGGGACAAAGCGTGGGACACATAGGGACACAGCGGGGGACACAGCGGGGGACACAGCGGGACACAATGGGACACAGCGGGGCACACAGGGGGGACACAGCGGGACCCAGCGGGGAACACAGCGAGGACACAGCGGGACTCAGCGGTACACAGCGTCGATACAGCGGGGACACAGCGTTACACAGCGTGGTACACAGTTGTGGACACAACGGGACACAGTGGGGGCACAACGGGACACAGCGGAACACAGTGGGACACAGCGAGGACAAAGCTTAAGACACAGCGGGGTACAGAGCGGGAGACAGCAGGGGACACAGCGAGGACACAGCGGGACAAAGCGCTGACACTGCGGGGGACACAGCGGGGGACACAGCCGGACACAGCGGGACACAGCGGGGGAGCCAGGGGGGACCCAGCGGGACCCAGCGCGGGACACAGCGTGGACACATTGGGACACAGCGGGGACACAGCGGGACACAGCAGGGGACACAGCAGTACACAGCGGGACACAGCAGGTCACAGCAAGGGACACAGAGGGGTACATAGCGGGACACAGTGGGGAACACAGGGAGGACACAGGGGGACCCAGCGGGACACAGCGTCGATACAGCGGGGACACAGCGGGACACAGTGGGGTACACAGCTGGGGACACAACGGGACACAGCGGGGGACACAGCGAGGACACAGCAGAACACAGCGTGGGAAACAGCGAGGACACAGCGGGACACAGCGAGACACAGCGGGACACAGTGGGGACACAGCAGTAGACACAGTGAGACACAGCGGGGGACACAGCGGGACACAGCGGGGAACACAGCGAGGACACAGCGGAGACACAGCGGGGACACTGCGGGAACATAGTGGGACACAGCGGGGCACACAGCGGGACACAACGGGACACAGCTTGGGACACATCGGGAACACAGCAGGACACAGCAGCGGACACAGCGAGGACACAGCGGGACACAGTGGGACACAGCGTGGAACAAAGCAGGAGACAGCAGGGGACACAGCGCGGACACAGCGGGACACAGCGGCGACACATAGAGGACTCAGCGGGGGACACAGTGGGGGACAGCGGGACACAGCGGGACACTGTGGGGCACAGCGGGGGACACATCGGGACACAGCGGGGGACCCAGCGGGACACAGCGGGACACAGCGGGACACTGCGGGGCACAGCGGGGGACACAGCGGGACACAGCGGGGGACACAGGGAGGACACAGCTTAACACAGCATGGGACAAAGCGAGGACACAGCGGGACACAGCGAGACACAGCGGGACGCAGCGGGGACCCAGCAGTGGACACAGCAGGATACAGCGGGGGACAAAGCGGGACACCAAGGAACACAGCAGGACACAGCGTGAAACAGCGGTGAACCTGCAGGGACACAGCGGGACACAGCGAGGACACAGCGGGACACAGCGACGACACATAGAGGACTCAGCGGGGGAAACAGTGGGGGA
>NW_012294779.1:0-5562 GCF_000151885.1 Dipodomys ordii | reverse complement strand
AATGAGAAGCAGAAGGAGAAGCAGAAGCAGAAAGAGAATCAAAAGCAGAAGGAGAAGCACCAGAAACAGAAGAAGTAGAAGCAGTAGCAGGTGTAGCAGAAGCAGAAGGAAAAGCAGAAATACTGGAAGGAGAAGGAGAATCAGAAGGAGAAGGAGAAGCAGAAAGAGAAGCAGGTAAAGCAGAAGAAGAAGAAGCAGAAAGGAGAATCAGAAGGAGAAGCAGAAGAAGGAGAAGGAGAAACAGAAGCAGATGAAGAAGGAGAAGCAGGAGAAGCAGAAGAAGCAGAAGCAGAAGGAGAAGCAGGAGAAGCAGAAGAAGCAGAATGTGGAGAAGCAGAAGGAGAAGCAGAAGCAGAAAGAGAAGCAAAAGCAGAAGGAGAAGCAGAAGAAACAGAAGAAGCAGAGGCAGTATCAGAAGAAGCAGAAGATTCAGAAGCAGAAGGAGAAGCAGAAGGAAAAGCAGAAGAACTAGAAGGAGAAGGAGAAGGAGAAACAGGAGTAGAAGCAGAAAGAGAAGCAGAAGAAGGAGCAGGAGAAGGAAAAGCGGCAGGAGAAACAGAAAGAGCAGCAGAAGTAGAAGCAGGAAATGCAGAAACAGGAGAAGAACAAGCAGAAAAAACAGGAGAAGGACAAGAAGCAGAAGCAGAAGGAGAAGCAGAAAGAGAAGGAGGGGAAGCAGAAGAAGCAGAAGCAGGAGAAGCAGAAGCATAAGAATCCGAAGAAGCAGAAGCAGAACCTAAAGCAGAAGGAGAAGCAGGAGAAGCAGAAGAATCAGAATCTGGAGAAGCAGAATGAGAAGCAGAAGGAGAAGCAGAAGCAGAAAGAGAATCAAAAGCAGAAGGAGAAGCAGAAGAAACAGAAGAAGTAGAAGCAGTAGCAGTTGTAGCAGAAGCAGTAGGAAAACCAGAAGGAAAACATAAGAACAAGAAGGAGAAGGAGAAACAGAAGGAGAAGCAGAAAGAGAAGCAGGTAAAGCTGAAGAAGAAGCAGAAGGAGAATCAGAAGGAGAAGCAGAAGAAGGAGAAGGAGAAGCAGAAGAAGATGCAGAAGTAGAAGCAGAAGAAGCAGAAGCAGAAGGAGAAGCAGGAAAAGCAGAAGAAGCAGAAGCAAAAGGTGAAGCAAAAGAAGAAGGAGAAGCAGAGGCAGAAGAAGAAGCATAAGGACAAGCACAAGCAGAATAAGATGCAGAAGGAGAAGCAGGAGAAGCAGAAGAAGCAGAAGCTGAAGGAGAAGCAGAAGTAGGAGAAGGAGAAGGAGGAGAAGCAGAAGCAGAAGAAGAAGAAGAAGCAGGAGAAGCCGAAAGAGAAGAAGCAGAAACAGAAGCAGAAGGAGAAGCAGAAGGAGAAGCAGCAGAAGAAGTAGAACCAGAAACTCAGGCACGAGAAACAGAAGAAGCAGAAGCAGAAGGAGAAGCAAAAAGAGAAGCTGAAGGAGAAGTAGAAAAAGCAGCAGAAGAAGCAGAAAAACAAGCAGGAGTAGCAGAAGCAGAAAGAGAAGTAGAAGCAGAAGAAGAAGCAGTAGAAGCAGAAGAAGCAGAAGCAGGATAAGCAGAACCAGAAGAAAAAGAAGAAGCATAAGAGGCAGAAGCAGAGGGAGAAACAGAAGAAGGAGAAGGAGCAGCAGAAGGTGAAGCAGAAGGAAATGCAGAAGCAGAAATACAAGAAGAAGAAGGAGAAGTTGGAGAATCAGAAGAAGCAGAAGCAGAAAGTGAAGCAGAAGAAGGAGAAGGAGAAGCAGAAGGAGAAAGACAAGCAGGAGAAGCAGAAGAAGCAGAAGCGGGAGAAGCAGAAGAAGAAGAAGAAACAGAAGAAGGAGAAGGAGCAGAAGGAGAAGCAGAAGCAGAAGCAGAAAGAGAAGCAGAAGAAGCAGAAGAAGCAGTAGCAGGTGAAGCAGAAGCAGAAGAAACAGAAGAAGCCGAAGAATCAGAAGGAGAACCTGAAGCAGAAGGAGAAGCAGAAGCATCAGAAGCTGGAAAAGCAGAAGCAGAAGAAACCGAACAAGCAGAAGAAGCAGAAGCAGAACGAGAAACAGAAGAAGAAGGAGAAAGAGAAGGATTAGGAGTAGGAGGAGCAGAAGCAGAATAAGAAGCAGAAAGAGAAGCAGAAGAAGAAGCAGAAGGAGAAACAGAAGAAGCAGAAGCAGGAGAAGCAGAAGCAGAAAAAGAAGCACAAGAAGGAGGAATTGAAGGAGAAGGAGAATGAGACGGAGAAGCAGAAGAGAAGTAGGAGAAGCAGAAGAAGAAGAAGCAGGAGAAGCAGAAACAGAAGAAACAGAAAAAGCAGAAGAAGCAGAAGAAGAAGCAGCAGGAGAATCAGAAGAAGAAGAAGGAGAAGGAGAAAGAGAAGGATTAGGAGTAGGAGAAACAGAAGGATAAGCAGAAGCAGAAAGAGAAGGAGAAGGAGAAGCAGGAGAAGCAGAAGAAGCAGGAGCAGGAGAAGCAGAAGCAGAATGAAAAGCAGAAGAAGGAGAAATTGAAACAGAAGAAGACGCAGAAGGAGAAGCAGAAGCAGAAGCAGAAAAAGGAGAAGCATAAGGAGAAACAGAAGGAGAAGCAGGAGAAGCAGAAGCAGGAGAAGCAGAATCAAAAGAAATAGAAGAAGGATAAGAAGCAGAAGCAGAAAGAGAAGCATGAAACAGAAGGAGAAGCAGAAATAGAAGCAGAAGAAGCTGAAGAAGCAGCAGCAGAACCTGAAGCAGAAGGAGAAGCAGAAGAAGCAGAAGAAGCAGAATCTGGAGAAGAAGGAGAACCAGAAGGAGAAGCAGAGGCAGAAAGAGAAGCAAAAGCAGGAGAAGCAGAAAGAGAAGCAGAAGAAACAGAAGAAGCAGAAGCAGAAGCAGTAACAGAAGAAGCTGAAGATGCAGAAGCAGATAGAGAAGCAAGAGGAATAGCAGAATAACAAGAAGGCGAAACAGAAGGAGAAGATGAATGAGAAGCAGAAGGAGAAGCAGGAAAAACAGAAGAAGCAGAAACAGACGGAGAAGCAGAAGAAGGAGAAGCAGAAGCAGAAGAAGAAGCAGAAGGAAAAGCACAAGCAGAAGGAGATGCAGAAGGAGTAGCAGGAGAAGCAGAAGAAGCAGAAGCAGAAGGAGAAGAAGAAGGAGAAGAAGCAGAATCAGAAGAATCAGAAGGAGAAGTAGAAAGAGAAGCCGACGAAGAGAAGCAGAACGAGAAGCAGGAGAAGCAGAAGAAGCAGAGCGTGAGAAGCAGAAGAAAAAGAAACAGAAGAAATAGAAGGAGCAGAAGCAGAAGGAGAAGCAGAAGCAGAAGGAGAAGCAGAAAGAGAAGCAGGAGAAGCAGAAGAAGCAGGAGAAACAGAAGCAGAAGAAACAGGAGAAGCCGAAGAAGCAGAAGCAGAATCTGAAGCAGAAGGAGAAACAGAAGAAGCACAATCTGAAGCAGAAGCAGAAGAAACAGAAATAGTAGAATAAGCAGAAGCAGAAGCAGCAGGAGAAGCAGAAGAAGAAGATGGAGAAGGCGAAAGAGGAAGATTAGGAGTAGGAGAAGCAAAAGGATAAGCAGAAGCAGAAAGAGAAGCAGAAGGAGATGCAGCACGAGAAGTAGGAGAAGCAGAAGAAGCAGAAGCAGGAGAAGCAGAAGAAACAGAAGACGCAGAAGCAGAATGAGAAGCAGAAGGAGAAACTGAAGCAGAAGCAGAAGCAGAAAGAGAAGCAGAAGCAGAAGGAGAAGCAGAAGAAGGAGAAGGAGAAGGAGAAGCAGAAAGAGAAGCTGAACGAGAAGCAGGAGAAGCAGAAGCAGGAGAAGCAGAAGCAGAAGAAACAGAAGAAGGAGAAGAAGCAGAAACAGAAGGAGAAGCAGAAACAGAAGGAGAAGCAGAAAGAGAAGGATGGGAAGCAGAAGAAGCAGAAGCAAGAGAAGCAGAAGCATAAGAATCCGAAGAAGCAGAAGCAGAACCTGAAGCAGAAGGAGAAGCAGAAGAAGCAGAATCTGGAGAAGCAGAATGAGAAGCAGAATCAGAAAGAGAAGCAGAGGCGGAGGAGAAGCAGAAAGAGAAGCAGGAGAAGCAGAAGAAGCAGGAGAAGCAGAAGCAGAAGAAACAGGAGAAGCCAAAGAAGCAGAAGCAGAATCTGAAGCAGAAGGAGAAACAGAAGAAGCACAGTCTGAAGCAGAAGCAGAAGAAACAGAAATAGTAGAATAAGCAGAAGCAGAAGCAGCAGGAGAAGCAGAAGAAGAAGACGGAGAAGGCGAAAGAGAAGGATTAGGAGTAGGAGAAGCAAAAGGATAAGCAGAAGCAGAGAGAGACGCAGAAGGAGAAGCAGCACGAGAAGTAGGAGAAGCAGGAGAAGCAGAAGCAGGAGAAGGAGAAGAAACAGAAGACGCAGAAGCAGAATGAGCAGCAGAAGGAGAAATTGAAGCAGAAGCAGAAGGAGAAGCAGAAGCAGAAGGAGAAGCAGAAGAAGGAGAAGGAGAAGCAGAAAGAGAAGCAGAAAGAGAAGCAGAACGAGAAGCAGGAGAAGCAGCAGGAGAAGCAGAAGTTGGAGAAGCAGAAGCAGAAGAAACAGAAGGAGAAGAAGCAGAAGCAGCAGGAGAAGCAGAAACAGAAGGAAAAGCAGAAAGAGAAGCAGGAGAAGCAGAAGAAGCAGCAGCAGGAGAAGCAGAAGCAGAAGAAGCCGAAGAAGCAAAAGCAGAATCTGAAGCAGAAGGAGAACCAGAAGAAGCAGAAGAAGCAAAATCTGGAGAAGCAGAAGGAGAAGCAGAAGCAGAAAGAGAAGCAAAAGCAGAAGGATAAGCAGAAGAAACAGAAGAAGCAGACGCAGTAGAAGAAGAAGCAGAAGATGCAGAAGCAGAAGAAGAAGCATAAGGAAATGCAGAAGAACGAGGAGGAGAAGGAGAAGGAGAAACAGAAGGAGAAGCAGAAGAAGGAGCAGGAGAAAGAAAACAGCAGGAGAAGCAGAAAGAGCAGCAGAAGGAGAAGCAGGAGATGCAGAAACAGGAGAAGCAGAAGCAGAAGAAACAGGAGAAGGATAAGAAGCACAAGCAGAAGGAGAAGCAGAAACAGAAGGAGAAGCAGAAAGAGAAGGAGGGGAAGCAGAAGAAGCAGAAGCAGGAGAAGCAGAAGCATAAGAATCCGAAGAAGCAGAAGCAGAACCTGAAGCAGAAGGAGAAGCAGGAGAAGCAGAAGAAGCAGAAGCAGAAGGAGAAGTAGAAGTAGGAGAAGGAGAAGGAAGAGCCGCAGAAGCAATAGGATTAGCATAAGGAGAAGCAGAAGCAGAATGAGAAGCAGAAAGAGAAGCAGAAGAAGCAGGAAAAGAAGAAGCGGAAGAAAGAGAAGAAGAAGAAGAAGAAGAAGAAGAAGAAGAAGAAGAAGAAGAAGAAGAAGAAGAAGAAGAAGAAGAAGAAGAAGAAGAAGAAGAAGAAGAAGGAGAAGGAGAAGCATAAGGAGAATAAGTAGAAGCAGAAGAAGCAGAAGCAGGAGAAGCAGAAGCAGTAGAAAAAGTATAAGCATAAGAAGAAGAATCAGAGGGAGAAGCAGAAGAAGGAGAAGGAACAGCAGAAAGAGAAGTAGAAGGAGAATCAGAAGGAGAATCAGAAGAAGGAGTAGC
>NW_012294778.1:0-2857 GCF_000151885.1 Dipodomys ordii | reverse complement strand
CACGGACACAGCGGGGTACACAGCGGGACACAGCGGAACACAGCTTGGGACACAGCGGGGACACAGCGGGACACAGCGGGGTACACAGCTGGGGACACAACGCGACACAGCGGGGGACACAGCGAGGACAAAGCGGGACACAGCGGGAAACAGCGTGGACACTGCGGGAACATAGCGGGACACAGCGGGGTACACAGCGGGACACAGCGGGACACAGCTTGGGACACAGCGGGGACACAGTGGGACACAGCGGGAGACACAGCGAGGACACAGCGGGACACAGCGTGGGACAAAGTGGGAGACAGCGGGGGTCACAGCGAAGACACAGCAGGACACAGTGGCGACACAGAGGGGACTCAGCGGGGGACACAGCGGGGGACAAAGCAGGACACCCTGGGACACAGTGTGACACAGCGGGACACAGCGGGGACACTACGGGGACACAGCGAGACAAAGCGGGGGACACAGCGGGACACAGCGGGACACAGCGGGGGACACAGTGGGGGACAGCGGAGACAGAGAGGGGACACAGCGAGACACAGAAGTGACACAGCCTGACACAACGGAGTACACAGCATGACACATCGGGCACAAAGCGGGGACACAGCGGGACACAGCCGGACACAGCAGGGACAGAGCAGGACATAGTGGGACTCAGCGGGACACAGCAGGGGACCCAGCGAGGACACAAAGGGACACAGCGGGGGACACAGTGAGGACACAGCGGGGGACACAGCGGGGGACACAGCGGGACACAGCGGGAGACACAGCAAGGACACAACGGGACACAGCGGGACACAGCGGGGGACACAGAGGGGTACACAGCGGGACACAGCGGGGAACACAGCGAGGACACAGCAGGACACAGCAGGGACAGAGCGGGACCCAGTGGGACACAGCGGGGTACACAGCGGGACACAGCGGGACACAGCTTGGAACACAGCGCGGACACAGCGGGACACAACGGGGGACACAGCTAGGACACAGCGGGACACAGCAGGACACAGTTGGGACACAAAGGGGACTCAGCGGGAGAAACAACGGGGGACAAAGTGGGACACCATGGGACACAGTGTGACACAGCAGGACACAGAGGGAACACTGCGTCGACACAGCAGGACAAAGCGGGGGACACAGCGGGACACAGCGGGACACAGCGGGGGACACAGCGGGGGACAGTGGAGACAAAGAGGGGACACAGGAGGACACAGCGGTGACACAGCTGGACACAACGGAGTACACAGCGGGACACAGCGGGCACAAAGCGGGGACAGAGCGGGACACAGCGGGACACAGCGGGACACAGCGGGGGACACAGCGGGACACAGCGGAGGACAGCGGAGACAGAGAGAGGACAAAGCGAGACACAGCAGTGACACAGCCGGACACAACGGAGTACACAGCAGGACACATCGGGCACAAAGCGGGGACACAGCGGGACACAGCCGGACACAGCATGGACAGAGCGGGACACAGCGGGACTCAGCGGGACACAGCGGGGGACACAGCAGGACACAGCGGGGGACCCAGCGAGGACACAAAGGGACACAGTGGGGGACACAGCGAGGAAACAGCGGGGGACACTGCGGGGTACACAGCGGGACACAGCGGTGGACACAGCGAGGACACAATGGGACACAGCGGGACACAGCGGGGTACACAGCTGGGAACACAACGGGACACAGCGGGGGACACAGCGAGGACACAGCGGAACACAGCGGGGGACACAGCGAGGACACAGCCGGACACCGCGAGACACAGAGGGACATAGCGGGGACACAGCAGTAGACACAGCGGGACACAGCGGGGGACACATAGGGACACAGCGGGGAACACAGGGAGGACCCAGCGGGACCCAGCGGGACACAGCGTCGATACAGCGGGGACACAGCGGGACACAGCGGGGAACACAGCTGGGGACACAACGGCACACAGCGGGGGACACAGCTAGGACACAGCGGGACACATCGGGACACAGCGGGGGACAAAGGGGGGACACAGTGAGACACAGCGGGGGACACAGCGAGGACACATTGGGACACAGCGGGGACACAGCGGGACTCAGCGGGAGACACAGCAGTACACAGCGTGACACAGCGGGACACAGCGGGGGACACAGAAGGGTACACAGCGGGACACAGCGGGGAACACAGCGAGGACACAGCGGGACCAGCGGGACACAGCGTCAATACAGCGGGAACACAGCGGGACACAGCGGGGTACTCAGCTGGGGACACAACGGGACACAGCAGGGGACACAGCGAGGACACAGCGGAACACAGCGGGGGACACAGTGAGGACACAGCGGGACACAGCGAGACACAGCGAGACATAGTGGGGACACAGCAGTAGACACAGTGAGAAACAGCGGGGGACACAGCGGGACAGAGCGGGGAACACATGGAGTACCCAGCGGGACCCAGCGTCGATACAGCAGGGACACAGCGGGACACAACGGGGTACACACCTGGGGACACAACAGGACACAGCGGGGGACACAGCGAGGACAAAGCGGGACACAGCGGGACACAGCGGGGGACAAAGTGGGGACACAGCGAGACACAGCGGGGGACACAGCGAGGACACATTGGGACACAGCGGGGACACAGCGGGACTCAGCTGGAGACACAGCAGTACACAGCGTGACACAGCGGGACACAGCAGGGGACAAAGAGGGGTACACAGCAGGACACACCGGGGAACACAGCGAGGACACAGCGGGACCCAGCGGGACACAGCGTCGATACAGCGGGAACACAGAGGGACACAGCGGAGTACACAGCTGGGGACACAACGGGACACAGTAAGTGGACACAGGTAGGACACAGCAGAACACAGTGGGGGACACAGTGAGGAT
>NW_012294777.1:0-5563 GCF_000151885.1 Dipodomys ordii | reverse complement strand
AACAGAAATAGTAGAATAAGCAGAAGCAGCAGCAGCAGGAGAAGCAGAAGAAGAAGACGGAGAAGGCGAGAGAGAAGGATTAGGAGTAGGAGAAGCAAAAGGATAAGCATAAGCAGAAAGAGACGCAGAAGGAGAAGCAGCAAGAAAAGTAGGAGAAGCAGAAGCAGGAGAAGCAGAAGGAACAGAAGACGCAGAAGCAGAATGAGAAGCAGAAGGAGAAATTGAAGCAGAAGCAGAAGGAGAAGCAGAAGCAGAAGTAGAAGCAGAAGTAGGAGAAGGAGAAGCAGAAAGAGAAGCAGAAAGAGAAGCAGAACGAGAAGCAGGAGAAGCAGAAACAGAAGAAACAGAAGAAGGAGAAGAAGCAGAAGCAGAAGGAGAAGCAGAAACAGAAGGAAAAGCAGAAAGAGAAGCAGGAGAAGCAGAAGAAGCAGCAGCAGGAGAAGCAGAAGCAGAAGAAGCCGAAGAAGCAGAAGCAGAACCTGAAGCAGAAGGAGAAGCAGGAGAAGCAGAAGAAGCAGAACCTGGAGAAGCAGAAGGTGAAGCAGAAGCAGAAAGAGAAGCAAAAGCAGAAGGAGAAGCAGAAGGAAAAGCAGAAGAACGAGAAGGAGAAGTAGAAGGAGAAACAGAATAAGAAGCAGAAAGAGAAGCAGAAGAAGGAGCAGGAGAAGGAAAAGCAGCAGGAGAAGCAGAAAGAACAGCAGAAGGACAAGCAGGAGATGTAGAAACAGGAGAAGCAGAAGCAGAAGAAAAAGGAGAAGGACAAGAAGCAGAAGCAGAAGGAGAAGCAGATACAGAAGGAGAAGAAGAAAGAGAAGGAGGGGAAGCAGAAGAAGCAGAAGCAGGAGAAGCAGAAGCATAAGAACCCGAAGAAGCAGAAGCAGAACCTGAAGCAGAAGGAGAAGCAGGAGAAGCAGAAGAAGCAGAATCTGGACAAGCAGAATGAGAAGCAGAAGGAGAAGCAGAAGCGGAAAGAGAATCAAAAGCAGAAGGAGAAGCAGAAGAAACAGAAGAAGCAGAAGCAGTAGCAGCAGAAGTAGAAGGAGAAGCAGAAGGAAAAGCAGAAAAAAGAGAAGGAGAAGGAAAAACAGAAGCAGAATCAGAAGGAGAATCAGAAGGAGAAGCAGAAGAAGCAGAAGGAGAAGCGAAGGAGAAGCAGAAGAAGAAGCATAAGGACAAGCACAAGCAGAAGGAGATGCAGAAGGAGAAGCAGGAGAAGCAGAAGAAACAGAAGCAGAAGAAGAAATAGAAGTAGGAGAAGGAGAAGGAAGAGCAGCAGAAGCAATAGGAGAAGCAGAAGGAGAAGCAGAAGAAGAATGAGAAGCAGAAAGAGAAGCAGTGGAAGCAGAAGAAGGAGAAGAAGAAGAAGAAGAAGAAAAAGAAGAAGAAGAAGAAGAAGAAGAAGAAGAAGAAGAAGAAGAAGAAGAAGAAGAAGAAGAAGAAGAAGAAGACGAAGAAGAAGAAGCATCAGCATAAGGAGAAGCATAAGGAGAAGCATAAGGAGAAGCATAAGGAGAAGCAGTAGAAGCAGAAGAAGCAGAAGCAGGAGAAGCAGAAGCAGAAGAAAAAGAATAAGCAAAAGAAGCAGAAGCAGAATCAGTGGGAGAAGCAGAAGAAGAAAAGGAGAAGGAGAAGCAGAGGGAGAAGCAGAAGCAGAAAGAGAATCAGAAACAGAAGGAGAACAAGAAGGAGAAGCAGAAGAAGCAGAAGTAGAAGCAGAAAGAGGAGAAGAACGAGAAGCAGAAGTAGAATCAGAAGAAAGAGAAGAAGAAGAAGAAGAAGAAGAAGAAGAAGAAGAAGAAGAAACAGAAGCATAAGAAATAGAAGAAGGAGAAGAGAAATAGAAGAAGGAGAAGAGCAGAAGCAGAAGCAGAAGGAGAAGCAGTAGCAGAAGAGAAGCAAAAGAGAAGCAGAGAAGCAGAAGAAGCAGGAGAAGCAGAAGCAGAAGAAACAGGAGAAGCCGAATAAGCAGAAGCAGAATCTGAAGCAGGAGAAACAGAAGAAGCACAATCTGAAGCAGAAGCAGAACAAACAGAAATAGTAGAATAAGCAGAAGCAGAAGCAGCAGGAGAAGCAGAAGAAGAAGACGTCGAAGGCGAAAGAGAAGGATTAGGAGTAGGAGAAGAAAAAGGATAAGCAAAAGCAGAAAGAGACGCAGAAGGAGAAGCAGCAAGAGAAGTAGGAGAAGCAGGAGAAGCAGAAGCAGAAGAAACAGAAGACACAGAAGCAGATTGAGAAGCAGAAGGAGAAATTGAAGCGGAAGCAGAATCAGAAGGAGAAGAAGAAGCAGAAGGAGAAGCAGAAGAAGGAGAAAGAGAAGCAGAAAGAGAAGCAGAAAGGGAAATAGAACGAGAAGCAGGAGAAGCAGAAGCAGGAGAAGCAGAAGCAGAAGAAACAGAAGAAGGAGAAGAAGCAGAAGCAGAAGGAGAAGCAGAAAGAGATGGAAAACAGAAAGAGAAGCAGGAGAAGCAGAAGAAGCAGGAAAACAGAAACAAAAGAAAGAGAAGAAGAAGGAGAAGATGAAGAAGAAGCATAAGGAGAAGCATAAGGAGAAGCAGTAGAAGCAGAAGAAGCAGAACCAGGTGAAGCAGAAGAGGAGAAAAAGAATAAGCAAAAGAAGCAGAAACAGAATCGGTGGGAGAGGCAGAAAAAGGAGGAGGAGAAGGAGCAGTAGAAGGAGAATCAGAAGCAGAAAGAGAAGGAGAAACAGAAGGAGAACAAGAAAGAGAAGGAGGAAAATCAGAAGAAGCAGAAGTAGAAGCCAAAAGAGAAGGAGAAGCAGAAGTAGAAACAGAAGAAGAAGAAGCAGAAGAATCAGAAGCAAAAGAAACAGAAGAAGGAGAAGAGCAGAAGCAGAAGCAGAAGGAGAAGCAGAAGCAGAAGGAGAAGCAGAAGGAGAGGCAGAAGCAGAAAGACAATCAAAAGCAGAAGCAGAAGCAGAAGAAACAGAAGAAGTAGAAGCAGTAGCAGTTGTAGCATGAGCAGAACGAGAAGCAGAAGGAAAAGCAGAAGAACAAGAAGGAGAAGGAGAAACAGAAGGAGAAGCAGAAGGAGAAGCAGAAAGAGAAGCAGGTAAAGCAGAAGAACAAGAAGCAGAAGGAGAATCAGAAGGAGAAGCAGAAGCAGAAGAAGATGCAGAAGGAGAAGCAGGAGAAGCAGAAGCAGAAGGAGAAGCAGTAAAAGCAGAAGAAGCAGAAGCAAAAGGAGAAGCAAAAGAAGGAGAAGGAGAAGTAGAGGCAGAAGAAGAAGCATAAGGAGAAGCACAAGCAGAAGGAGATGCAGAAGGAGAAGCAGGAGAAGCAGAAGAAGCAGAAGATGAAGGAGAAGCAGAAGTAGGAGAAGGAGAAGGAGGAGAAGCAGAAGCAGAAGGAGAAGCAGAAGCGGAATGAGAAGCAGAAAGAGAAGCAGGAGAAGCACAATAAGCAGAAGCAGGAGAAGCCGAAAGAGAAGAAGCAGAAGAAGCAGAATCAGAAGCAGAAGTAGAAGCAGAACAGAAGAAGAAGCAGCAGAAGAAGTAGAACCAGAAATTCAGGCAGGAGAAACAGAAGAAGTAGAAGCAGTAGCAGTTGTAGCATGAGCAGAACGAGAAGCAGAAGGAAAAGCAGAAGAACAAGAAGGAGAAGGAGAAACAGAAGGAGAAGCAGAAGGAGAAGCAGAAAGAGAAGCAGGTAAAGCAGAAGAACAAGAAGCAGAAGGAGAATCAGAAGGAGAAGCAGAAGCAGAAGAAGATGCAGAAGGAGAAGCAGGAGAAGCAGAAGGAGAAGCAGTAAAAGCAGAAGAAGCAGAAGCAAAAGGAGAAGCAAAAGAAGGAGAAGGAGAAGTAGAGGAAGAAGAAGAAGCATAAGGAGAAGCACAAGCAGAAGGAGATGCAGAAGGAGAAGCAGGAGAAGCAGAAGAAGCAGAAGATGAAGGAGAAGCAGAAGTAGGAGAAGGAGAAGGAGGAGAAGCAGAGGCAGAAGGAGAAGCAGAAGCGGAATGAGAAGCAGAAGGAGAAGCAGGAGAAGCACAATAAGCAGAAGCAGGAGAAGCCGAAAGAGAAGAAGCAGAAGAAGCAGAATCAGAAGCAGAAGTAGAAGCAGAACAGAAGAAGAAGCAGAAGAAGAAGTAGAACCAGAAATTCAGGTAGGAGAAACAGAAGAAGCAGAAGCAGAAGCAGAAGGAGAAGCAAAAAGAGAAGCAGAAGGAGAAGTAGAAGAAGCAGCAGAAGGAGAAGCAGCAGAAGAAGCAGAAAAACAAGCAGGAGAAGCAGAAGCACAAAGAGAAGTAGAAGCAGAAGAAGCAGAAGCAGAAGATAAAGAAGAAGTATAAGAAGCAGAAGCAGAGGGAGAAACAGAAGAAGGAGAAGTTGGAGAATCAGAAGAAGCAGAAGCAGAAAGAGAAGGAGAAGAAGGAGAAGGAGATGCAGAAGGAGAAGGACAGGCAGGAGAAGCAGAAGAAGCAGAAGCAGGAGAAGGAGAAGAAGAAGAAGAAACAGAAGAAAGAGAAGGAGCAGAAGGAGAAGCAGAAGCAGAAGGAGAAGCAGAAAGAGAAGCAGAAGAAGCTGTAGCAGGAGAAGCAGAAGCAGAAGAAACAGAAGAAGCCCAAGAAGCAGAAGGAGAACCTGAAGCAGAAGGAGAAGCAGAAGCAGCAGAAGCTAGAAAAGCAGAAGCAGAAGAAACAGAACAAGCAGAAGAAGCAGAAGCAGAACGAGAATCAGAAGAAGAAGAAGGAGAAAGAGAAGGAGTAGGAGTAGGAGGAGCAGAAGGAGAATCAGAAGCAGAAAGAGAAGCAGAAGGAGAAGCAGAAGGAGAAACAGAAGAAGCAGAAGCAGGAGAAGCAGAAGCAGAATGAGAATGAGAAGCACAAGAAGGAGAAATTGAAGGAGAAGGAGAATGAGACGGAGAAGCAGAAAGAGAAGTAGGAGAAGCAGAAGAAGAAGAAGCAGGAGAAGCAGAAGCAGAAGAAAGAGAAGAAGGAGAAGAGCAGAAGCAGAAACAGACGGAGAAGCAGAAGCAAAAGGAGAAGCAGAAGAAGCAGAAGCTGAAGAAGAAGAAGAAGAAACAGAAAAAGAAGAAGAAGCAGAAGAAGAAGCAGCAGGAGAAGCCGAAGAAGAAGAAGGAGAAGGAGCAGCAGAAGGAGAAGCAGAAGCAGAAAGAGAAGCAGAAACAGAAGGAGAACAAGAAGTAGAAGCAGGAGAATCAGAAGAAGCAGAAGTAGAAGCAGAAAGAGGAGAAGAAGGAGAAGCAGAAGTAGAATCAGAAGAAACTGAAGAAGAAACAGAAGCAAAAAAACAGAAGAAGAAGAGCAGAAGCAGAAGGAGAAGCAGAAGCAGAAGGAGAAGCAAAAAGAGAAGCAGAAGGAGAAGTAGAAGAAGCAGCAGATAGAGAAGCAGCAGAAGAATCAGAAAAACAAGCAGGAGAAGCAGAAGCAGAAAGAGAAGAAGAAGCAGTAGAAGCATAAGAAGCAGAAGCAGGAGAAGCAGAAGCAGAAGCTAAAGAAGAAGCATAAGAAGCAGAAGCAGAGGGAAAAACAGAAGAAGGAGAAAGAGCAGCAGAAGGTGAAGCAGAAGGAGATGCAGAAGCAGAAA
>NW_012294776.1:0-5563 GCF_000151885.1 Dipodomys ordii | reverse complement strand
GAGAAGCTTAAGGAGAAGCTTTAGAAGCAGAAGAAGCAGAAGAAGGAGAAGCAGAAGCAGAAGAAAAAGAATAAGCAAAAGAAGCAGAAGCAGAAGCACTGGGAGAAGCAGAAGAAGGAGAAGGAGAAGGAGCAGCAGAAGGAGAAGCAGAAGCAGAAAGAGAAGCAGAAACAGAAGGAGAACAAGAAGGAGAAGCAGGAGAATCAGAAGAAGCAGAAGAGGAAGCAGAAAGAGGAGAAGAAGGAGAAGCAGAAATAGAATCAGAAGAAACAGAAGAAGAAGCAGAAGAAACAGAAGCAAAAGAAACAGAAGAAGGAGAAGAGCAGAAGCAGAAGCAGAAGGAGAAGCAGAAGCGAAGGAGAAGCAGAAAGAGAAGCAGGAGAAGCAGAAGCAGGAGAAGCAGAAGCAGAAGAAACAGGAGAAACTGAAGAAGTAGAAGCAGAATCTGAAGCAGAAGGAGAAACAGAAGAAGCTGTAAGCTGAAGCAGAAGAAACAGTAATAGTATAATAAGCAGAAGCAGAAGCAGCAAGAGAAGCAGAAGAAGAAGAAGTCGGAGAAGGCGAGAGAGAAGGATTAGGAGTAGGAGAAGCAAAAGGATAAGCAGAAGCAAAAGAGACGCAGAAGGAGAAGCAGCACGAGAAGTAGGAGAAGCAGGAGAAGCAGAAGCAGGAGAAGCAGAAGAAACAGAAGACGCAGAAGCAGAATGAGAAGCAGAAGGAGAAATTGAAACAGAAGCAGAAGGAGAAGCAGAAGCAAAAGGAGAAGCAGAAGAAGAAGGAGAAGCAGAATGAGAAGCAGGAGAAGCAGAAGCAGGAGAAGCAGAAGCAGAAGAAACAGAAGAAGGAGAAGAAGCAGAAGGAGAAGCAGAAACAGAAGGAAAAGCAAAAAGAGAAGCAGGAGAAGCAGAAGAAGCAGCAGAAGCAGAAGCAGAAGAAGCCGAAGAAGCAGAAGCAGAACCTGAAGCAGAAGGAGAAGCAGGAGAAGCAGAAGAAGCAGAATCTGGAGAAGCAGAAGGAGAAGCAGAAGCAGAAAGAGAAGCAAAAGCAGAAGGAGAAGCAGAAGAAACAGAAGAAGCAGAGGCAGTAGCAGAAGAAGCAGAAGATGCAGAAGCAGAAGGAGAAGCAGAAGGGCAAGCAGAAGAACGAGAAGGAGAAGGAGAAGGAGAAACAGAAGGAGAAGCAGAAAGAGAAGCAGAAGAAGGAGCAGGAGAAGGAAAAGCAGCAGGAGAAGCAGAAAGAGCAGCAGAAGGAGAAGCAGGAGAAGTAGAAACAGGAGAAGCAGAAGCAGAAGCAGAAGAAACAGGAGAAGGACAAGAAGCAGAAGCAGAAGGAGAAGCAGAAGCAGAAGGAGAAGCAGAAAGAGAAGGAGGGGAAGCAGAAGAAGCAGAAGCAGGAGAAGCAGAAGCACAAGAATCCGAAGAAGCAGAAGCAGAAACTGAAGCAGAAGGAGAAGCAGAAGAAACAGAAGAAGTAGAAGCAGTAGCAGTTGTAGCAGAAGCAGAACGAGAAGCAGAACGAAAAGCAGAAGAACAAGATGGAGAAGGAGAAACAGAAGGAGCAGCAGAAGGAGAAGCAGAAAGAGAAGCAGGTAAAGCAGAAGAAGAAGAAGCAGAAGGAGAATCAGAAGGAGAAGCAGAAGAAGAAGAAGGAGAAGCAGAAGAAGATGCAGAAGGAGAAGCAGAAGAAGCAGGAGCAGAAGGAGAAGAAGGAAAAGCAGAAGAAGCAGAAGCAAAAGGAGAAACAAAAGAAGGAGAAGGAGAAGCAGAAGCAGAAGAAGAAGCATAAGGACAAGCACAAGCAGAAGGAGATGCAGAAGGAGAAGCAGGAGAAATAGAAGAAGCAGAAGCTGAAGGAGAAGCAGAAGTAGGAGAAGGAGAAGGAGGAGAAGGAGAAGCAGAAGGAGAAGCAGAAGCAGAAGGAGAAGCAGAAGCGGAATGAGAAGCAGAAACAGAAGCAGGAGAAGCACAAGAAAAAGAAGCAGGAGAAGCCGAAAGAGAAGAAGCAGAAGAAGCAGAAACAGAAGCAGCAGTAGAAGCAGAAGCAGAAGGAGAAGCAGCAGAACAAGTAGAACCAGAAATTCAGGCAGGAGAAACAGAAGAAGCAGAAGCAGCAGCAGAAGGAGAAGCAAAAAGAGAAGCAGAAGAAGAAGAACCAGCAAAAGGAGAAGCAGCATAAGAAGCAGAAAAACAAGCAGGAGAAGGAGAAGCAGAAAGAGAAGTAGAAGCAGAAGAAGAAGAAGAAGAAGCAGAAGAAGCAGAAGCAGAGGGAGAAGCAGAAGAAGGAGAAGGAGCAGCAGAAGGAGAAGCAGAAGGAGAATCAGGAGGAGAAGCAGAAGAAGGAGAAGCAGAAGCAGAAGAAGAAGCAGAAGAAGAAGCAGAAGCAGAAGAAGATGCAGAAGGAGAAGCAGGAGAAGCAGAAGAAGCAGAAGCAGAAGGAGAAGCAGAAGTAGGAGAAGGAGAAGGAAGGGCAGCAGAATTAATAGGAGAAGCAGAAGGAGAACCAGAAGCAGAAGAAACAGAAGGAGAAGAAGCAGAAGCAGAAGAAGAAGCAGAAACAGAAGGAAAAGCAGAAAGAGAAGCAGGAGAAGCAGAAGAAGCAGCAGCAGGAGAAGAAGAAGCAGAAGAAGCCCAAGAAGCAGAAGCAGAACCTGAAGCAGAAGGAGAAGCAGGAGAAGCAGAAGAAGCAGAATCTGGAGAAGCAAAAGGAGAAGCAGAAGCAGAAAGAGAAGGAAAAGCATAAGGAGAATCAGAAGAAACAGAAGAAGCAGAGGCAGTAGCAGAAGAAGCAGAAGATGCAGAAGCCGAAGGAGAAGCAGAAGGAAAAGCAGAAGAACGAGAAGGAGAAGGAGAAAGAGAAACAGAAGGAGAAGCAGAAAGAGAAGCAGAAGAAGGAGCAGGAGAAGGAAAAGCAGAAGGATAAGAAGAAAGAGCAGCTGTAGGAGAAGCAGGAGATGCAGAAACAGGAGAAGCAGAAGCAGAAGAAACAGGAGAAGGACAAGAAGCAGAAGCAGAAGGAGAAGCAGAAACAGAAGGAGAAGCAGAAAGAGAAGGAGGGGAAGCAGGAGAAGCAGAAGCAGGAGAAGCAGAAGCATAAGAATCCGAAGAAGCAGAAGCAGAAACTGAAGAAGAAGGAGAAGCTGGAGAAGCAGAAGAAGCAGAATGTGGAGAAGCAGAATGAGAAGCAGAAGGAGAAGCAGAAGCAGAAAGAGAATCAAAAGCAGAAGGAGAAGCAGAAGAAACAGAAGAAATAGAAGCAGTAGCAGTTGTAGCAGAAGCAGAACGAGAAGCAGAAGAACAAGAAGGAGAAGGAGAAACAGAAGGAGAAGCAGAAGGAGAAGCAGAAAGTGAAGCAGGTAAAGCAGATGAAGAAGAAGCAGAAGGAGAATCAGAAAGAGAAGCAGAAGAAGGAGAAGGAGAAGCAGAAGAAGATGAAGAATGAGAAGCAGAAGAAGCAGAAGGAGAAGAAGGAAAAGCAGAAGAAGCAGAAGCAAAAGGAGAAGCAAAAGAAGGAGAAGGAGAAGGAGAAGCAGAAGCAGAAGAAGAAGCATAAGGACAAGCACAAGCAGAAGGAGATGCAGAAGGAGAAGCAGGAGAAACAGAAGAAGCAGAAGCTGAAGGAGAAGAAGAAGGAGAAGAATCAGAAGAAGCAGAAGCAGAAATAGAAAGAGAAGCCGACGAAGAGAAGCAGAAGCAGAATGAGAAGCAGGGGAAGCAGAAGAAGCAGAAGCGGGAGAAGCAGAAGAAGAAGAAGGAGGAGAAGGAGCAGAAGAAGAAGCAGAAGGTGAAGCAGAAAGAGAAGCAGGAAAAGCAGAAGAAGCAGAAGCAGGAGAAGCAGAAGCAGAAAAAGGGAGAAGGACAAGAAGCAGAAGCAGAAGGAGAAGCAGAAACAGAAGGAGAAGAAGAAAGAGAAAGAGGGGAAGCAGAAGAAGCAGAAGCAGGAGTAGCAGAAGCATAAGAATCCGAAGAAGCAGAAGCAGAACCTGAAGCAGAAGGAGAAGCAGGAGAAGGAGAAGAAGCAGAATCTGGAGAAGCAGAATGAGAAGCTGAAGTAGAAGCAGAAGCAGAAGCAGTAAGAGAATCAAAAGCAGAAGGAGAAGCAGAAGAAACAGAAGAAGCAGAAGCAGTAGCAGTTGCAGCAGAAGGAGAAGCAGAAGGAAAAGCCGAAGAACGAGAAGGATAAGGAGAAACAGAAGGAAAAGCAGAAGGAGAATCAGAAGGAGAAGCAGAAGAAGCACAAGGAGAAGCAGAAGGAGAAACAGAAGCAGAAGAAGCAGCAGAAGGAGAAGCAGAAGCAGAAGAAGATGCATAAGGAGAAGCAGGAGAAGCAGAAGAAGCAGAAGCAGAAGGAGAAGTAGAAGTAGGAGAAGGAGAAGGAAGAGCCGCAGAAGCAATAGGAGAAGCAGAAGGAGTAGCAGAAGCAGAATGAGAAGCAGAAAGAGAAGCAGTAGAATCAGAAGAAGCAGGAAAAGAAGAAGCAGAAGAAACAGAAGAAGAAATAGAAGAAGAAGAAGAAGAAGAAGAAGAAGAAGAAGAAGAAGAAGAAGAAGAAGAAGAAGAAGAAGAAGAAGAAGAAGAAGAAGAAGGAGAAGGAGAAGCATAAGGAGAAGAAGCAGCAGAAGAAGAAGCAGAAGCAGGAGAAGCAGAAGCAGAAGAAAAAGAATAAGCATAAGAAGAAGAATCAGAGGGAGAAGCAGAAGAAGGAGAAGGAGCAGCAGAAAGAGAAGTAGAAGTAGAAGCAGAAGGAGAAGCAGAAGAAGCAGTAGCAGAAGCAGAAGAAGCAGCAGAAGGAGAAGCAGAAGCAGAAGAAGATGCATAAGGAGAAGCAGGAGAAGCAGAAGAAGCAGAAGCAGAAGGAGAAGTAGAAGTAGGAGAAGGAGAAGGAAGAGCCGCAGAAGCAATAGGAGAAGCAGAAGGAGTAGCAGAAGCAGAATGAGAAGCAGAAAGAGAAGCAGTAGAATCAGAAGAAGCAGTAAAAGGAGAAGCAGAAGAAAGAGAAGAAGAAGAAGAAGAAGAAGGAGAAGAAGAAGAAGAAGAAGGAGAAGCATAAGGAGAAGAAACAGAAGAAGAAGAAGAAGAAGAAGAAGAAGAAGAAGCATAAGTAGAAGCATAAGAAGAAGAATCAGAGGGAGAAGCAGAAGAAGGAGAAGGAGTAGCAGAAAGAGAAGTAGAAGGAGAATCAGAAGGAGAAGCAGAAGAAGGAGTAGCAGAAGCAGAAGAAGCAGCAAAAGGAGAAGCAGAAGCAGAAAAAGATGCAGAACGAGAAGCAGGAGAAGCAGAAGAAGCAGAAGCAGAAGGAGAAGCAGAAGTAGGAGAAGGAGAACGAGAAGGAAGTGCAACAGAAGCAATAGGAGAAGCAGAAGGAGAAGCAGAATGAGAAGCAGAAAGATACACAGTAGAAGCAGAAGAAGCAGGAAAAGCAGAAGCAGAAGAAAGAGAAGAAGAAGAAGAAGAAAAAGAAGAAGAAGAAGAGGAAGAAGAAGAAGCAGCAGCAGCATAAGGAGAAGCATAAGGAGAAGCAGTAGAAGCAGAAGCAGGAGAAGCAGAAGCAGAAGAAAAAGAATAAG
>NW_012294775.1:0-5563 GCF_000151885.1 Dipodomys ordii | reverse complement strand
GCAGAAGCAGAAGAGGAAAAAGCAGAAGCAGAAGGAGAAGCAGAAAGAGAAGCAGGAGAAGCAGAAGAAGCAGAAGCAGGAGAAGCAGAAGCAGAAGAAAAAGAAGAAGCATGAGAAGCAGAAGCAGAGGGAGAAGGAGAAGATGTAGAAGCAGAAGGAGAAGCAGAAGGAAAAGCAGAAGAACGAGAAGGAGAAGGAGAAACAGAAGGAGAAGCAGAAGGAGAGGCAGAGGGAGAAGCCGAAGGAGAAGCAGGAAAAGCAGAAGAAGCAGAAGCAAAAGGTGAACCAAAAGAAGCAGGAGAAGCAGAAGCAGAAGAAGAAGCATAAGTACAAGCAGAAGGAGATGCAGAAGGAGAAGCAGGAGAATCAGAAGAAGCAGAAGAGGAAGGAGAAGCAGAAATAGGAGAAGGAGAAGGAGGAGAAGCAGAAGCAGAAGGAGAAGGAGAAGCAGAATGAGTAGCAGAAAGAGAAGCAGGAGAAGCACAAGAAGCAGAAGCAGGAGAACCCGAAAGAGAAGAAGAAGAAGAAGCAGAAACAGAAGCAGGAGAAGCTAAGAAGCAGAAGCAACTGAAGCAGAAGCAAAAGAAACAGAAGGAGCATAAGTAGCAGAAGCAAAACCAGAAATAGAAGCAGAAGAACGGGAAGGATTAAGAGAAATATAAGGAGAAGCAGAAGGAGAAGCAGAAGGAGAAGCAGAAGGAGAAGCAGAAGTAGGAGAAGGAGAAGGAAGAGCAGCAGAAGCAATATGAGAAGCAGAAGGAGAAGCAGAAGCAGAATGAGAAGCAGAAAGAGAAGCAGTAGAAGCAGAAGAAGCAGGAAAAGCAGAAGCAGAAGAAAGACAAGAAGAAGAAGAAGAAGAAGAAGAAGAAGAAGAAGAAGAAGAAGAAGAAGAAGAAGAAGAAGAAGAAGAAGAAGAAGAAGAAGAAGAAGAAGAAGAAGAAGAAGAAGAAGAAGAAGAAGAAGAAGGAGAAGCAGAAGGAGAAGCAGAAGGAGAAGGATAAGGAGAAGCATAAGGAGAAGCAGTAGAAGCAGAAGAAGCAGAAGCAGGAGAAGCAGAAGCAGAAGAAAAAGAATAAGCATAAGAAGCAGAATCAGAGGGAGAAGCAGAAGAAGGAGCAGCAGAAGGAGAAGAAGAAGCAGAAAGAGAAGCAGAAACAGAAGGAGAACAAGAAGGAGAAGCAGGAGAACCAGAAGAAGTAGAAGTAGAAGCAGGAAGAGAAGGAGAAAAAGGAGAAGCAGAAGTAGAATCAGAAGAAACAGAAGAACAAGAAGCAGAAGAAACAGAAGCAAAATAAACAGAAGAAGGAGAAGAGCAGAAGCAGAAGCAGAAGGAGAAGCAGAAGAAGAAGGAGAAGCAGAAAGAGAAGCAGGAGAAGTAGAAGAAGCAGGAGAAGCAGCAGAAGAAGAAACCGAAGAAGCAGAAGCAGAATCTGAAGCAGGAGAAACAGAAGAAGCACAATCTGAAGCAGAAGCAGAAGAAACAGAAATAGTAGAATAAACAGAAGCAGAAGCAGCAGGAGAAGTAGAAGAAGAAGAAGGAGAAGGCAAAAGAGAAGGATTAGGAGTAGGAGAAGCAGAAGGATAAGCAGAAGCACAAAGAGAAGCAGGAGAAGCAGCATGAGAAGCAGGAGAAGCAGAAGAAGCAGAAGCAGGAAAAGCAGAAAAAAACAGAAGACGCAGAAGCAGAATGAGAAGCAGAAGGAGAAATTGAAGCAGAAGGAGAAGCAGAAGGAGAAGCAGGACAAGCAGCAGCAGGAGAAGCAGAAGAAACAGAAGAAGGAGAAGAAGCAGAAGGAAAAGCAGAAACAGAAGGAAAAGCAGAAGGAGAAGCAGGAGAAGCAGAAGAAGCAGCAGCAGGAGAAGCATAAGCAGAAGAAGCCGAAGAAGCAGAAGCAGAACCTGAAGCAGAAGGAGAAGCAGGAGAAGGAGAAGAAGCAGAATCTGGAGAAGCAGAAGCAGAAAGAGAAGCAAAAGCAGAAGGAGAAGCAGAAGGAGGAGTAGAAGAAACAGAAGAAGAAGACGCAGTAGCAGAAGCAGCAGAAGATGCAGAAGCAGAAGGAGAAGCAGAAGGAAAAGCAGAAGAACGAGAAGGAGAAGGAGAAGGAGAAACAGAAGGAGAAGCAGAAAGAGAAGCAGAAGAAGGAGCAGGAGAAGGAGAAGCAGAAAGAGCAGCAGAAGGAGAAGCAGTAGAAGCAGAAACAGGAGAAGCATAAGCAGAAGAAACAGGAGAAGGACAAGAAGCAGAAGCAGAAGGAGAAAAAGAAACAGTAGGAGAAGCAGAAAGAGAAGGAGGGGAAGCAGAAGAAGCAGTAGCATGAGAAGCAGAAGCAGAAGAAGCCGAAGAAGCAGAAGCAGAACCTGAAGCAGAAGGAGAAGCAGGAGAAGTAGAAGAAGCAGAATCTGGAGAAGCAGAAGGAGAAGCAGAAGCAGAAAGAAAAGCAAAAGCACAAGGAGAAGCAGAAGGAGAAGTAGAAGAAACAGAAGAAGCAGAAGCAGTAGCAGAAGCAGCAGAAGATGCAGAAGCAGAAGGAGAAGCAGAAGGAAAAGCAGAAGAACGAGAAGGAGAAGGAGAAACAGAAGGAGAAGCCGATAGAGAAGCAGGAGAAGGAGCAGGAGAAGGAAAAGCAACAGGAGAAGCAGAAAGAGCAGCAGAAGGAGAAGCAGGAGAAGCAGAAACAGGAGAAGCAGAAGCATAAGAATCCGAAGAACAAGAAGTAGAACCTGAAGCAGAAGGAGAAGCAGGAGAAGCAGTAGAAGCAGAATCTGGAGAAGCAGAATGAGAAGCAGAAGGAGAAGCAGAAGCAGAAAGAGAATCAAAAGCAAAAGGGGAAGCAGAAGAATCAGAAGAAGTAGAAGCAGTAGCAGTTGTAGCAGAAGCAGAAGGAAAAGCAGAAGAACGAGGAGAAGGAGAAACAGAAGGAGAAGCAGAAAGAGAAGCAGGTAAAGCAGAAGAAGAAGCAGCAGAAGGAGAATCAGAAGGAGAAGCATAAGAAGGAGAAGGAGAAGCAGAAGCAGAAGAAAATGCAGAAGTAGAAACAGGAGAAGCAGAAGAAGCAGAAGGAGAAGCAGGAAAAGCAGAAGAAGCAGAAGCAAAAGGAGAAGCAAAAGAAGGAGAAGGAGAAGCAGAGGCAGAAGAAGAAGCATAAGGGCAAGGACAAGCAGAAGGAGATGCAGAAGGAGAAGCAGAAGAAGCCGTAGGAGAAGCAGAAGAAGAAGCTGGAAGAGAAGAAGCCGAAGAAGCAGAACAAGCAGAAGAAGCAGAAGAAGAAGGAGGAGAAAAAGAAGGATTAGGAGTAGGAGGAGCAGAAGCAGAATAAGAAGCAGAAAGAGAAGCAGAATGAGAAACACAAGAAGCAGAAGCAGGAGAAGCAGAAGCAGAAGCAGAATGAGAAGCACAAGAAGGAGAAATTGAAGGAGAAGGAGAATGGGACCGAGAAGCAGAAGGAAAAGTAGGAGAAGCAGAAGAAGAAGAATCAGGAGAAACAGAAGCAGAAGAAGGAGAAGAGCAGAAGCAAAAGGAGAAACAGAAGCGGAAGGAGAAGAAGAAGAAGCAGAAGCTGAAGCAGAAGAAGAAGAAACAGAAAAAGCAGAAGAAGCAGAAGAAGAAGCAGCAGGAGAAGCAGAAGAAGCAGAAGGAGAAGGAGAAAGAGAAGGATTAGGAGTAGGAGAAACAGAAGGATACGCAGAAGCAGAAAGAGAAGCAGGAGAAGCAGAAGACGCAGGACAAGCAGCAGCAGGAGAAGCAGAAGAAACAGAAGAAGGAGAAGAAGCAGAAGGAGAAGCAGAAACAGAAGGAGAAGCAGAAAGAGAAGGAGGGGAAGCAGAAGAAGCAGAAGCAGGAGAAGCAGAAGCATAAGAATCCGAAGAAGCAGAAGCAGAAACTTAAGAAGAAGGAGAAGCAGGAGAAGCAGAAGAAGCAGAAGCAGAAGGAGAAGTAGAAGTAGGAGAAGGAGAAGGAAGATCCGCAGAAGCAATAGGATTAGTATAAGGAGAAGCAGAAGCAGAATGAGAAGCAGAAAGAGAAGCAGTAGAAGCAGAAGAAGCAGGAAAAGAAGAAGCAGAAGAAAGAGAAGAAAGAGAAGAAGAAGAAGAAGAAGAAGAAGAAGAAGAAGAAGAAGAAGAAGAAGAAGAAGAAGAAGAAGAAGAAGAAGAAGAAGAAGAAGGAGAAGGAGAAGGAGAAGCATAAGGAGAAGAAGTAGAAGCAGAAGAAGCAGAAGCAGTAGAAAAAGAATAAGCATAAGAAGAAGAATCAGAGGGAGAAGCAGAAGAAGGAGAAGGAACAGCAGAAAGAGAAGTAGAAGGAGAATCAGAAGGAGAATCAGAAGAAGGAGTAGCAGAAGCAGAAGAAGCAGCAGAAGGAGAAGCAGAAGCAGAAAAAGATGCAGAACGAGAAGCAGGAGAAGCAGAAGAAGCAGAAGGAGAAGCAGAAGTAGGAGAAGGAGAAGGAGAAGGAAGTGCAGCAGAAGCAATAGGAGAAGCAGAAGGAGAAGCAGAAGCAGAATGAGAAGCAGAAAGAGAAACAGTAGAAGCAGAAGAAGCAGGAAAAGCAGAAGCAGAAGAAAGAAAGGAAGAAGAAGACGACGAAAAAGAAGGAGAAGAAGAGGAAGAAGAAGAAGAAGCAGCAGCATAAGGAGAAGCATAAGGAGAAGCAGTAGAAGCAGAAGAAGGAGAAGCAGAAGCAGAAGAAAAAGAATAAGCAAAAGAAGCAGAAGCAGTGGGAGAAGCAGAAGAAGGAGAAGGAGAAGGAGCAGAAGAAGGAGAATCAGAAGCAGAAAGAGAAGCAGAAACAGAAGGAGAACAAGAAGGAGAAGCAGGAGAATCAGAAGAAGCAGGAGTAGAAGCAGAAAGAGGAGAAGAAGGAGAAGCAGAAGTAGAATTAGAAGAAACAGGAGAAGAAGAAGCAGAAGAAACAGAAGCAAAAGAAACAGAAAAAGGAGAAGAGCAGAAGCAGAAGCAGAAGGAGAAGCAGAAGCGAAGGAGAAGCAGAAAGAGAAGCAGGAGAAGCAGATGAAGGAGGAGAAGCAGAAGCAGAAGAAACAGTAGAAGCCAAAGAAGCAGAAGCAGAAGCAGAAGCAGAAGGAGAAGTAGAAGCAGAAGGAGAAGCAGAAGAAGGAGAAGGAGAAGGAGAAGCAGAAAGAGAAGCAGAACGAGAAGCAGGAGAAGCAGAAGCAGGAGAAGCAGAAGAAACAGAAGAAGGAGAAGAAGCAGAAGCAGAAGGAGAAGCAGAAGGAAAAACAGAAGAACGAGAAGGAGAAGGAAAAACAGAAGCAGAAGCAGAAGGAGAATCAGAAGGAGAAGCAGAAGAAGCAGAAGGAGAAGCGAAGGAGAAGCAGAAGCAGAAGAAAATGCAGAAGGAGAAGCAGAAGCAGAAGAAGATGCAGAAGGAGAAGCAGAAGAAGCAAAAGCAGAAGGAGAAGCAGCAGTAGGAGAAGGAGAAGGAGAAGGAAGGGCAGCAGAAGCAATAGGAGAAGCAGAAGGAGAAGCAGAAGCAGAATGAGAAGCAGAAAGAGAAGCATTAGAAGCATAAGAAGTAGGAAAAGCAGAAGCAGAAGAAAGAGAAGAT
>NW_012294774.1:0-5564 GCF_000151885.1 Dipodomys ordii | reverse complement strand
TGTCCTCGCTGTGTCCTCCGCTGTCTCCCGCTTTGTCCCACGCTGTGTCCTACTGTGTCCCTGCTGTGTCCCTGCTGTGTCCCCCGCTGTGTCCCGCTGTGTCCCGCTGTGTCCCCCGCTCTGTCCTGCTGGGTCCCGCTGTGTCCCCGCTGTGTCCCTGCTGTGTCCGGCTGTGTCCCTCGCTGTGTCACGCTGGGTCCCACTGTGTCCCCCGCTGTGTACCGCTGTGTCCCCGCAGATTCACCGCTGTTTCACGCTGTGTCCTGCTGTGTTCCGTGGTGTCCCGCTTTGTCCCCTGCTGTGTCCCACTGTGTCCACTGCTGGGTCCCCGCTGGGTCCCGCTGTGTCTCGCTGTTTTCCGATGTGTCCTCGCATTGTCCCATGCTGTGTTCCGCTGTGTCCTCCCTGTGTCCCCCGCTGTGTCCTGCTGTGTCCCCCGCTGTGTCCCGCAGTGTCCCGCTGTGTCCCGCTGTGTCCTCGCTGTGTCAAACTGTGTCCCCCCTGTTTCCCCGCAGGGTCCTGCTGTGTCCCGCTGTGTCCCGCTGGGTCCCCAGCTTTGTCCCGCTGCATCCCCGCAGTGTCCCCGCTGTGTCCCGCTGTGTCCCACTGTGTCCTGTGGTGTCCCGCTTTGTCTCCCGCTATGTCCACTGCTGAGTCCCCTCTGTGTCCCCGCTGTGTCCCGCTGTGTCCCCCGCTGTGTCCCGCTGTGTCCCCCGCTGTGTCCCGCTGTGTCCCGCTGTGTTTTGCTGTGTCCGGCTGTGTTTTGCTGGGTCCCGCAGTGTCCCCGCTGTGTCCCCGCTGTGTCCCGCTGTGTCCCCCGCTGGGTCCCGCTGTGTCCCCGCAGGTTCACCGCTGTTTCACGCTGTGTCCTGCTGTGTTCCGTGGTGTCCCGCTTTGTCCCCCGCTGTGGCACCCCTGAGCCACCTTTGTGTCCCCGCTGTGTCCCGCTGTGTCCCCCGCTGTGTCCCGTTGTGTCCCCAGCTGTGTACCCCGCTGTGTCCCGCTGTGTCCCCGCTGTATCGACGTTGTATCCCGCTTGGTCCTGCTGTGTCCCCGCTGTGTTCCCCGCTGTGTCCTGCTGTTTACCCCTGTGTGTCCCCCGCTGTGTCCCGCTGTGTCCCGCTGTGTAGTGTTGTGTCCCCCGCTGAGTCCCGCTGTGTCCCCGCTGTGTCCCAATGTGTCCTCGCTGTTTCCCACGCTGTGTTCTGCTGTGTCCTCATTGTGTCCCCCGCTGTGTCCCGCTGTGTCCCACTGTGTCCCGCTGTCTCCCCCGCTGTGTCCCTATGTGTCCCATGCTTTGTCCCCCTGTTACCCCGGAGTTTCCCCGCTGTGTCCCGCTGTTTCCCACTGTGTTCTGTGGTGTCCCGCTTCGTCCCCCGCTGTGTCCCCCGGTGAGTCGCCGCTGTGTCCCTGCTTTGTCCCGCTGAGTCCTCCAAGTGTCCCCCGCTGTGTTCCGCTGTGTCCCCCACTGTGTTCCGCTGTGTCCACTGCTTGGTCCCGGCTGTGTCCCGCTGTGTCCCGCTGTGTCCGGCTGTGTCCTCACTGTGTCCCACTCTGTGTTCCACTGTGTCCTCGCTGTGTCCCCCGTTGTGTCCCGCTGTGTCCCCCACTGTGCCCTGCAGTGTCCCGCTCTGTCCCGCTGTGTCCTCGCTGTGTCCCGCTGTGTCCCCGCTGTGTCCCCGCTGTCTCCAGCTCTGTCCCCTGCTGTGTCTCACGCTTTGTCCCCGCTGTGTCCCACTGCGTCCCGCTGTGTCCCGCTGTGCCCCCACTGTGTCCCGTTGTGTCCACAGCTTTGTACCCTGCTGTGTAACACTGTGTCTCCGCTGTATCGACGCTGTGTCCCGCTGGGTCCCACTGTGTCCTCGCTGTGTTCCCCGCTGTGTCCAGCTGTTTCCCCCACTGTGTCCCCCTCTGTGTCCTGCTGTGTCCCCCGCCGTGTCCCCCTGTGTCCCGCTGCGTCCCCGCTGTGTCCCGCTGTGTCCCCCTTTGTCCCCCACTGTGTCCCGCAGTGACCCCGCTGTGTCCCGCTGTGTCCCCGCTGTATCGACGCTGTGTACCGCTGGGTCCTGCTGGGTCCTCTCTGTGTTCCCCACTGTGTCCCGCTCTGTCTCCCGCTGTGTCCCTTGCTGTGTCCCCCGCTGTGTCCTTGCTGTGTCCCCGCTGGGTCCCGCTGGTTCCTACAGTGTCCCCCGCTGAGTCCGGTTGTTTCACCGCTGTGTCCCGCTGTGTCCCCACTCTATCGACGCTGTGCCCCGCTGGGTCCCGCTGTGTCCTCTCTTTGTTCCCCGCTGTGTCCCGCTGTGTCCCCCGCTGTGTCTCTCGCTGTGTCCCGCTGTGTCCCCGGCTGTGTCCGGCTGTGTCCCGCTGTGTCCCCCGCTGTGTCCTTGCTGTGTCCCCGCTGTGTCCCGCTGTGTCCCGCAGTGTCCCCAGCTGTGTCCCGCTGTGTCACCGCTGTGTCCAGATTTGTCCTCGCTGTGTCCCCCGCTGTGTCCCGCTTTGTGCCTGCTGTGTAACCCGCTGTGTCCCTCTGTGTCCCCCGCTGTGTCCCGCTGTGTCCCCTGCTGTGTCCCCACTGTGTCACGCTGTGTTTCGCTGTGTCCGGCTGTGTCCTTGCTCTGTCTTCCTCAGTGTCCAGCTGTGTCTTCCCTGTGTCCCCCGCTGTGTCCCGCTGAGTCCCCTGCTGTGTCACGCTGTGTCCCGCTGTGTCACGCTCTGTCCCCTCTGTGTCCCTCTGTGTCCAGCTCTGTCACTGTTGTGTGTCCGCTGTGCCCCGCTGTGTACCCTTTCTGTGTCCAGCTGTGTCCCCTCTGTGTCCCACTGTGTCCCTTCTCTTTCCCCCGCTGTCCACCGCTGTGTCCCCCGGCTGTGTCCCGCAGTGTCCCCGCTGTGTCCCGCTGTGTCCTACTGTTTTCTGTGATGTCCCGCTTTTTCCCCTCTATGTCCCCTGCTGAGTCCCCTCTGTGTCCCCGCTGTGTCCAGCTGTGTCCTCGCTGTGTCCTCCGCTGTCTCCCGATTTGTCCCACGCTGTATCCTACTCTGTCCCACTGTGTCCCTTCTGTGTCCCCTGCTGTGTCCCGATGTGTCCCACTGTGTCCCCCGCTGTGTCCTGCTGGGTCCCGCTGTGTCCCTCCTGTGTCCCTGCTGTGTCCCGCTGTGTCCCCCGCTGTGTCCCGTTGTGTCCCGCTGTGTCCCCCGCTGTGTCCCGCTGTGTCCCCGCAGGTTCACCGCTGTTTCACGCTGTGTCCTGCTGTGTTCCGTGGTGTCCCGCTTTGTCCCCCGCTGTGTCCCCTCTGTGTCCCCTGTGTCCCCCGCTGTGTCCAACTGTGTCCCCCGCTGTGTCCAGCTGTGTCCACTGCTGTGACCCCGTTGTGCCTTGCTGTGTCCCGCTGTGTCCCGCTCTGTCCCCTGCTTTGTCCCGCTGTGTCGACGCAGTGTTCCCTCTGTGTCCTGCTGTGTCACACTGTGTCCCATGGTGTCCCGCTTTTTCCCCCGTTGTTTCCCCCGCTGAGTCCCCTTTGTGTCCCCATTGTGTCCCGCTGTGTCCCGCTGTGTCCTAGCTGTGTCCCCCGCTGTGTCCCGCTGTATCCCCGCTGTGTCCCAAGCTGTGTCCCGCTGTGTCCCGCTGTGTACCCCGCTGTGTCCCGCTATGTTCCCGCAGTGTGCCCGCTGTGTCCTGCTGCGTCCCACTGTGTCCTCGCTGTGTCCCCCGCTGTGTCCCGTTGTGTCCCCAGCTGTGTACCCCGCTGTGTACCGCTGTGTCCCCGCTGTTTCGATGCTGTGTCTTGCTGTGTCCCACTGTGTCCTCGCTGTGTCCCCCACTGTGTTCTGCTGTGTCACCCGCTGTGTCCCGCTGTGTCCCCCGCTGTGTCCCGCTGTGTCCGCGAAGGGTCACCGCTGTTTCGCGCTGTGTCCCGCTGTGTTCCGTGGTGTCCCGCTTTGTCCCCCGCTGTGTCTGCAGCTGAGTGCCCGCTGTGTCCCCGCTGTGTCCCGCTGTGTCCTCGCTGTGTCCCCCGCTGTCTCCCGCTCTGTCCCCCGCTGTGTCTCACGCTTTATCCCGTCTGTGTCCCACTCTGTCCCACTGTGTCCCACTGTGTCCACCACTGTGTCCCTTTGTGTCCCCAGCTGTGTAACCCGCTGTGTAACGCTGTGAATCCCGCTGTATCGAGGCTGTGTCACGCTGGGTCCCGCTGTGTCCTTGCTCTGTTATTCGTGGTGTCCCCCTCTGTCCCCCGCTGTGTCCCCCGCTCTGTCCTACTGTGTCCCCCGCTGTGTCCCGTAGTGTCCTACTGTGTCCCGTGGTGTCCCGCTTTTATCCCACTATGTCCCCTGCTGAGTCCCCTCTGGGTCCCCGCTGTGTCCAGCTGTGTCCTCGCTGTGTCCTCTGCTGTCTCCCGCTTTGTCCTACGCTGTGTCCTACTGTGTCCCAATGTGTCCCTGCAGTGTCCCCCGCTGTGTCCTGCTGTGTCCCGCTGTGTCCCCGCTGTGTCTCCGCTGTGTCCCGCTGTGTCCCCCGCTGTGTCATGCTGTGTCCCCCACTGTGTCCCGCTGTGTCCCGCTGTGTCCCCCGCTGTGTCCCGCTGTGTCCCCCGCTGTGTCCTGCTGTGTCCACTGCTGTGACCCCGTTGTGCCTTGCTGTGTCCCGCTGTGTCCCCCACTGTCCCCCACTGTGTCCTTGCTGTGTCCCTCTGTGTCCCGCTGTGTCCCATGCTGTGTTCTGCTATGTCCTCGCTGTGTCCCCCGCTGTGTCCCGCTGTGTCCCATTGTGTCCTCGCTGTGTCCCCCTATGTATCCCGCTGTGTCCCCCGCCGTGTCCGGCTGTGTCCCGCTGTGTCCCGCTGTATCCCGCTTTGTCCCCCACTGTGTCCCGTTGTGTCCCCACAGTGACCCCGCTGTGTCCCTCTGTGTCCCGTGGTGTCCCGCTTTTTCCCCCGCTGTGTCCCCGGCTGAGTCTCGCTGTGTCCCCACTGTGTCCTCTCTGTGTCCCCCGCTGTGTCCTGCTCTGTTCCCTACTGAGTCTCCCGTTTTGTCCCCGCTTTGCCCCGCTGTGTCCCGCTGTGTCCCGCTGTGTCCCCCACTGTGTCCCGTTGTGTCATCAGCTGTGTACCCTGCTGTGTCCCGCTGTGCTCCCGCTGTATCGACACTTTGTCCCGCTGGGTCCTGCTGTGTCCTCTCTGTGTTCCCCACTGTGTCCCGCTGTGTCCCCCACTGTGTCCCGCAGTTTCCCCCGCTGAGTCCCCCTGTGTCACCGCTGTGTCCCTCTGTGTCCCCGCTCTATCGACGCTGTGTCCCGCTGGGTCCCGCTGTGTCCTCTCTTTTTTCTCCGCTGTGTCCCGCTGTGTCCCCCGCTGTGTCTCTCGCTGTGTCCCTCTGTGTCCCCGGCTGTGTCCGGCTGTGTCCCGCTGTGTCCCCCGCTGTGTCCTTGCTGTGTCCCCGCTGTGTCCCGATGTGTCCCGCAGTGTCCCCAGCTGTGTCCCGCTGTGTCACCGCTGTGTCCCGCTGTGTCCTCGCTGTGTCCCCCACTGTGTCACGCTTTGTCCCTGCTGTGTCCCCCGCTGTGTCCCGCT